>NC_083343.1:26234981-26235167 GCF_019175385.1 Lycium barbarum
AGGTCTGATTTAAACGACCAGGTACAGCATATGAGTTCGATCCATTAGGTACGCCGGGGATAACAGGCTGATGACTCCCAAGAGCTCTTATCGACGGAGTCGTTTGGCACCTCGATGTCGACTCATCACATCCTGGGTCTTCTAGAAAAATTCATAGAATTAGAGGAACTCCTCTTCTTGGACGAC
>NC_083343.1:26235373-26236478 GCF_019175385.1 Lycium barbarum
TAATAGAAAGGTTCTATTTATGCGTTGTTATACCTTTAATGATTTCCCTTATCAAGAGTGGGGAAATCCCTTACTTAGGTAGTCCATACATAGATTTTTTTCACCGACCAGATACAATATCTGAGTTTACAAACCCAGATTTTGTAGAAGAATTAAATAAATCCAATTATATAGAAGTGAATAAGAAATCCAAATTAGTAGAAGATTTAATGAAATCAGATGTTATAGAAGATATAAAGAAATCTGATGTTATAGAAGTAAGGGATGAACTTATAGAAGGTAAAGCTGATGTTTCAGATGGTAAAAAGAAGGGAGGTCGTCCAGATCTAGTTGATTGTTTGGTCATCTTTACAGACGGTAACTAACCTCTTCACAAAGGTCTCTTTTGTTTTAGAGAGTGAGAAAATCAACTCAACAAATAATGGAAAGAGGGACATCAACTAGAGGGGAAGCGATTCTTCCCAATCGGAGAATAGGGGAGTCCGTTGGTAGGAATTCCTCAGTGTGTATTACCAGTGTGTATTACCGTTTTTTCACCGAGGGGTATGGATCAAAGACCACTTCTCTCACGAGGTATGGAGCAACTGAGCTTCTCGTCCTCCCCTTGTCGCCATGCTTCCCCCTACACGTATATTGGGGTGAGAGCGGGCGCTAGCTTCCTAAACAGGACTTCATATTCATTGGAAAGCGAGGGGAAGGGATCTCTTTTCTGCAACGGAAAAAAAAGGGAGCAGATTTGACTCGGCACAACCTAACGATTACATCCAATACCAATGATCTGTGCCTAGAATGCGTTGCTAGATCTCTGCTATAGAAAGCTATACAGGAAACAACGAATGCGTTTTGACCCCGGGCTTCCCTTTCATTCCTTCAGCTTCAGTTAGGTGAATCAATGGGCTCATTTCCTTTCTTTCTCTCGTCAACTGGGGAAAGGTTCCTCTTTGCTTTGCCTTGAACAGAAAAGCAAATCTCATGAGAAATTTTTGGAGTTGTCAAATGAGAAATTGGATAAGGTTCATTCCATTCCTATTCCTAGCCACTATCGTTTTCGATTTTTCGCATCTAAGAGCTGATCTTGCAAAAGGAGTACAGTGCGATAACAAAC
>NC_083343.1:26237187-26237588 GCF_019175385.1 Lycium barbarum
ACGGTTCGGAGAGCACTTTTAGTCTGCGCTGGTGAATGGAAGCCCCCCTATCAAGCAAGAAGGAAGCGGCTCTTCCCACGGCGGAGTCACCATTGACGCTCTGAACCGGGTACTTGAAATGCTAAAGGTACTTCTTATGGTCCTGCTTCAACCACCCTTCTTTCTTTACCATTTTCTTCAAAAACTTAAGCTACTTAGACTGATGCTGGTGATCTCGAAGGGAGATATTTGGACCTGGAGCTACTCGTCGGGTCCAAAATAATAATCAAAAACGAAATAGAAGCGACGCCTGATTCGCCAAAGTACCACTGCCACCAGGGCTTACATCCTCCTATCGCCTACTAGCTGCATGCGTTATATACCTACTGCTTCTATCGATGGAAAGACCGAAGCATGTCTCT
>NC_083343.1:26238061-26238740 GCF_019175385.1 Lycium barbarum
CGTCTGTTCACGTCAGGCAATGTCATTGTTGATTTAGTTTATGTCGAGATTGGGTTGGTGTGAAGTCTACCGGGTAGAAGATCGAAAGTCCTAGGATTCTCCCCTAGTATTCCATTCTCTCCCCCTCTCGGCCTTGCTTCCATTCCTGTCTCATTTGAAATAGCTCCTAAGGCAGGGAGTCTTCTCGAAGCTGTCTAAGTCTTGTAAGGCTCCTATATCTAATAAAAAAAGTGTTCAAAAGAGGATGAAATCCCGATGAACACTCAGAGACATAGGTAAGGGGGAAGCTTTACTCGCCCTTCTGAATGAAGAATAGGTCCAATCCAGGGGACAAAATACCGACAAGAGAGAGCGAGACTGACCTACCCAAGAGAGAGAACGCAAGAGTGACTCCCTCCTATCACAACAAGGCCGGAAGAAAAGAATTTCCCACGGCCTTTAAGTAGAGTGTAGCGAAGGGATTCTCCTAAGAGAAGCTTTAGCCCTTGAACCTGAAACGACTTTTATGAGCTGTCTCAGTAGTGACCGACTTGATTTTATTAGCTGTATGATTAGTGGCTTAGCTGTTAGCTGTCTAAAAGCTACGGTAAAGAAAATCCCTTTTGAAAAAAAAAACCACTAATCCGCCTTAGGTACTCTTTGTTGTCCGTGTAAGGCGGAGGGAATGAAGGGACCTACG
>NC_083343.1:26239016-26239289 GCF_019175385.1 Lycium barbarum
GAAAGGTGTTCCTTTAAGCCCTAAAGTCGTCCGCTTTCTCACAGGTCGCACAAAGTCTTTTAAGAAAAAGGCTTCCCTAAATTTTCGTGGCATCCGGATCGAGATACCCCGGCACGACGAAGACTGGCCCCTTTGTTTCGGGGTACCGCCGTTGTCACGGAGCATGGGAAGGACGCGCGGTGATTACCCCGAAAACCTTCGCTTGCTTGGAGACATCTTATAATATGGGGTCTCCCCCTCCAGCGGGATCAGAAAAGGTTGTATTAAAGGGAA
>NC_083343.1:26239487-26239687 GCF_019175385.1 Lycium barbarum
TGCTGGTAAGAATCGCTATTGCAAGTCTATCGAAGCCTACGCTACTTAATTATCAAAAAGCGAACCCCCCGGCCCTTCCCACCTAGGGCTACACCTACCCTAAGATAAGATGGTTCCCGCCCTCAGGTCAGGGAATAAAGCTAACTGCATCGGAGAAAATAGCAATTCCTAGTCCGAATCCTGGACCTGGTTCACGCTTT
>NC_083343.1:26239827-26318257 GCF_019175385.1 Lycium barbarum
GGTGAGATAGGCAAGAGGTAGCTTGCTCCAAGCCGGCCCGGTTGCGAGGAATCAAGAGATCTTTGCCGGTGCTGACTTGGATCTCGGGTGACGGAATAAGGCGGCCAGAAGCGACGAGCAGTCGCGGTCGAAGCTTGGTGCCAAGAAGGAGACCAACTAGACGAGACAGACCATTGTTCATAGGTTGGTTATAAGCCTGGAGATCGAATCTGATTCTTCCCCTTTGAGAGGGATTCTCGTGCCAACCATAGGAAGAAGAACTCGGCATATCTGGATCCGGAATCATGAATAGATAGGGGCAGCATATGCGGGGGCTTCTCTGGAAGAAGATCTAATAGGGGATCTCGAGGTTGAAAATGAAGATCCATATGCATGTACGAATGAAGGTACAGATCGGAAGCTCTTCGAGCTTCCGGGTGAGCTTACGCTTACTCTCAGCTTGGGGAGGTACGCAAGCGAGGGAAAAAGCTTTGATGAGGCAAAGTGTAAAGCTGAGGCATATTTCTAAAACTAGCAATTCCGACTCTTCTCTCAAAGGGTCTTGGTCTCGGTCCGGTCTTTTCTTCCTTGGTCTGACGCTTGCGTCTTCCTTTCAGCGAAGAACATCCATCCTTGGGGAGGTCACCTCTAAAGGCCTATAGGTCCGTCTATCGATAGGTGATACGCTCAAATTACACCTATTATTGGTATAACGCGGACGTTGTCAAATATAGTAACCCAACAAGGTTGGGGTCGAATCCCACAGGGAATATGGTGTGAAAAGGTTACTAAAGTTGTAAATGCTAAGTTCTAGGTCTAATATCTTAATTCGATAATGTTGGTAAAAGTTGGGTTTTGTCTATGACTAATTTCTAAACTGTTGTTTTAGTGACTATTTATGGTAAAAGAAACTAAGGTTGTGTCCCCGTTAGATAGGGTGTATGATCATGGGTATTGATCTTGATATACTTGTAATGGATCATTATATTAATGCACTTAATCTCTATGTGAATCTCTATTATTTCCCAATAAATAAAGATTATATCTTTCTATGATTTTCCCAAATATAAGAAAGTGATTATGAAGAACGATTAATCATGCCAAGTAAACTCCTCTTATTCCTAAGTGAATTTATTAAACAAAGTTTAAAGCTTTGAGTTCTTGTTAATTATTCTTACCAACCCTAATTATTTTCCCAAATAAATTAGGGTTTATGGCTTTAATCAATGTTTGCAACCATTAATTATGAATGAAGAATGAAGAATAATCAAACCCTAATAATCCATTATGTGTATATCAATCACAACACCCAATCACAAAACACCCATCATTGGGTTCACAACCCTAGTAAGGGAATTTAGCTACTCATGACAAAGAATAAGAAATAAGACATTGAAGAATTCATAAATGCTTACTTTGGAAAAAAAAAGAATTGGTAATACTTGAATTGATGTTTGAATCTTCAAAAACTAGAGAGAAGTTTTTGTTCTAAGTCAAGAGACAAAAATATATTGAATGCTGACTATTAAAACCCTACAATGACTATTTATAGGTTTTGAAAATACATAAGTTACAGATTTTGCACTTCAGTCCTGTCATGACGAAATACGGTCCGTAAATCACTTTACGGACCGTAAACATGGTTTACGCCTAACTCGTTCACTCAGCTGTGTGCAACTTATCCTGCCAAAATACGGACCGTAAAGTGGTTTACGGACCGTAAAGTGGTTTACGGTCCGTAAACTGCTTGGTCGTAATTCAACATCTGATACTTCGACTTTCTGCCAGATGCTCAACTGGTTAAATACGTGATGGAATACGGACCGTAAACTGAAATACGGTCCGTAAACCTAGCTCGTAAACCACCATCTTCTCAGCTTGACTTTCTGGTTCTGTTATCCTTAAACACGACCATGGAATACGGCCCGTATTGTAGAATACGGACCGTAAACATCACTTTACGACCTGGTTCTGCACTTCAACTGTGATTGTGCCGAATCTGTTCCTTTACCTGAAAAACACTAAAAATCACGTAAAATCACATAGGCTTGCTTAAAAACAAGTAAAACTTAGAGTAAAAAAGCATCGATTGTGGCGTAAAACCACGCCACATCAATAGGCTGTCTTTCTTTTCTTTCTCTTACGGGTCGGCAAAGTCTGATTCTATTGGAAAAAAGGGCCGGTCTCTTCGGCGAGGGCTTGACGCCATCTGAAGCGTCAGACGATGCTTGGCATTCCTGAAATCTATCTCTTTGGGTGATGATGCTAAAAGCACAGGTCTATACTTCGGCACAGACCTCTTTTGAGATTTAATATAGGAAAGTAAAGTGCTAGTATTTCTTAGAGCTTGGCTTTCTCCACAACCAGTCTTCTATTGGGGCACCATATAGAGGTTCTAGAGGAAAGAAGGGAGCTAAAGGAGTACGAAGTCCCGACAGCAAATCCTTCTCACTTTTTTGATGCGAATTGAATACGCAGCTCTAAGACGAGGGAAGCGCTTAAAAGCCCCTTTATTCATACATTGAATTTCGAGATAGCCGGATAGCAACGGTCTTCTTCTAGCTCCTCGCGGATTCTCTGTATTCTCTTCCGAACAGCGGATTTCCTCTTTCTATTAAGAAATTCTAAAGAAAAAGTCCCTCGGACGAGGAGAAAAGGGGCTTTTGATCGAGATGGGTAGAAGAAGCACTGCTAAGATAAATCTCTCTGGAGGAAAGACATAGCTCAAAAATATGGTTTGTTGAATCAGTGGACAACAAATGAAGTAAATACTACTTACGGATGCAGTGTTTGGAAGACTATTAGGAGAATGTGGAATGAATGCCGTGAAAATTTGAGCATAATGGTAGGGGATGGGACAAAAACCTTCCTTCTGGGAAGATCATTGGATTGGGCACTGTAATCTCAAAACTTTATTCCAGGACTTACACATCTCAGTCTTCAAAAAATGGACAAAATATCCCAAATGTGGACAGCACAGGGGTGGAATCTTTTGTTTAGAAGGGCACTAAATGATTGGGAAATAGGGAGAGTCACAGATTTGCTTTTGGTACTCAATTCCTTCATAGAAACCACTAATGTTCCTGATAAACCAGTTTGGAAACTATGCAGCAAAGGGAATTTCACTGTTAAATCAGTTTATTGGGAGAAGAACAAGGTTGTAAATCCATCTCTGGTTTGGCCATGGAAGCTTATTTGGAAAGTCAAAATTCCATATAAGGTTTCTACTTTTGTTTGGTTAGTTTTGAAGCGGGCTTGTCTAACACAAGAGGCTCTACAAAGAAGAGGTCTTCAAATACGCTCAAGATGCCTACTTTGTGGAAAAGATGCAGAAACAAATAAGCATTTATTCCTACATTGTCAGATAACTGCACATCTGCGGCACATGTTCTTTTGTATCCTAGGGGTGAAGTGGGTGTTACCACGATCAACTCTAGAACTCCTATGCAACTGGAAAGAAATTGGAAGAAGGAAGGCGAAGGAAGATTGGTGGCAGTCCATTCCAGCTTGTATTTGGTGGTCAATTTGGAAGGAAAGAAACTCTTAAGACAATTTGAAGATAAAGCTAACACCATCCAGATAGTTAAAATGGAGTGTCTTAGTATCTTTTATTTTTGGTGTAAACAAGATATAGTGGGGGAAATAGGTGATTTGGTAGATTTTCTAGGCAATGTGTAAATTATAACTAGCATCATTACCTCCCGGCCACTGTTTTTGGTGGCTTTACCTGTAAAGTTTCAAATCAGCATTCTAAAAAATGCTGGTACATTTGGATGGAATACAAATGTTACCTTATTCAAAAAAAAAAAAAAAAAAAAAAAAAAAGTAATAATCTGAGCAAGGAATCTTTAGATCAACTTGAAGTTTCAACTTTTATTTCTATTGAGTTTTGCTTCTTGTAATTGTGTTCTGGCAGTATGCACTATTCTACTGGTGATGTGAAATTACTGCAAATCCCTCTTATCATTTTAAAATGCTGCATCTTTCTAAAGATAAGTCACTTATACAAATCAAGCAATTATGATCAAACTAATTATTTCTATTGAGCTTTTCTTCTTGTAATTGTGTTCTGGTAGTATGCACCATTATACTGGTGATGTGAAATTACTGCAAATCACTCTTATCATTTTACAGTGCTGCATCTTTCTAAAGCACTTATACACATCAAGCAATTATGGTCAAACTAACTAGTTTTGATCATACTCCCTGATCTGTTTAATGGCTTGCTGGATTCGCAAGAATCTAAGGAGATTGTAGTTCCAAGGTGTCATATTTCAGCTGTCAAAGACTGACATACTGTTCTGTGACTGGAAATTCAACTTCTATTTCAATTGAGTCTTGCTTCTTGGTATTGTGTTCTGGCAGTTTGCACCTTTATACTGCTGCTATGAAATTACTGCAAATTCGTCTGATTCTCTTGAACAAAACTGTGTGCAGGCAGCCCATACGTACTCTGGGATTCCTGAACACTCATTGGTGTTTCTGAGTTTGGTGATGGAGAGCATTCCGCGATTAGCACAGCGTGTTCTTTCCGTGCCATTCACTCCAAAATACTTGAAATCCTGTGAGAAAACGAGACCTCTTACCTCCCACTTAATGCAACTCCACGGCTTCCGGAGACCAATATTCATACAATGGAATCTGCAGGGAAGACCTTCTGTATGCACTGACTTAGTATCCGTGAAAAATTACAGTTCTGCCACTGCTCGAGCAGGTTGGTTTCTGGGTTTAGGAGAGAAAAAAAAGCAAGTCATACCTGACATTGTGAAAGCTGGTGATCCTGTTCTTCATGAACACGCTCAGGACGTTTCTCTTGAGGAGATTGGGTCAGAACGGGTCCAAAAGATCATTGATGAGATGGTTAAGGTTATGAGAAATGCACCCGGAGTTGGTCTTGCTGCTCCTCAAATTGGTATTCCTTTGAAGGTTTGTTAAAGAAACAATTTACTCCCTCCGTCCCAATTTAAGCGTCTTACTTTCCTTTATGGTCTGTCCCAAAAACAGTGTCTCTTTCTATACTCAGTAAGTTGATAATTCAAACATCCTACATGGCAAGTTTAAAATCACAAGATTCAAAAGACATTTTAATACATTACACAACAACAACAACAACAACAACAAAAAACCCAGTGTAATCCCACAAGTGGATTTTAGTACATTACACACATCTTTAATTTTTGGACCACAAGATTCAAAAGTTCCTTTTTATTCTTTTAACTTTGTGTCCAGTCAAACTAAGACACTTAAATTGGGACAGAGGGAGTCATTTTTTTTCAACTTATTTTTTGCCTCGCTGAGTTTGTTTGTATTGCAAGTGACAGATAATTGTGTTGGAAGACACAAACGAGTATATAAGCTATGCTCCTAAAGATGAAACCAAAGCACAGGACAGACGTCCATTTGATCTCCTGGTGTGTGAAATTTTTTATGTATCATCTTGATAAATAGGAGGTCCAAATTTTGTGGCATATATTCATTTTTCTTATTTTCTTGCAGATTATTGTAAATGCAAAGCTTAAAAAGAAAGGCAACAAAACTGCATTGTTTTTCGAAGGGTGCTTGAGGTAACACAGAAACAACTAAGTCTAACAATTTTTTTACATATTGAACTCTCAAAATGCAGTAGCATATTTGTTTAGGATCACATCAGGCATAAAAGCACGCTTTATGGTAGAAGATCCTCGGCCTCAGGCATTTCTGGGAAAAGACAGCTACATATGCACTATGTAGTTACAAAACTCCATTAGTATCACTTTATGCAAAGAAAATATTTAAGACGTGACGAGCATTAATAGCACGTAAGTGAAGATAGTTTGTTTATCTTTTGTAAACTAGAAATTTATCATCACCTCAAAACTGTGGATCAAAAGGTTTATGAATTTTTTGGTAAAAAAGGTACAAGAGGCAATATCTTTTCAACATTTATCAGGATGAGCTCTTGTTCTCAATGGTGGCAGTCACCAAGTTTACCTTAACTTTTATTTTCTGATAATCACTTTATATATGCATAATGACCTATCTTTTATAAAGATAAGCTATGTTGTTTTGCAATTAAATGTGCCTTGAGTTGGTGAACATGTCACTCTGCCTATTAAAGAGATGGCATGTGAAAGGAGAAGCTTTATCGATTTGTACATTGGTATCACTTTCATTTCTTTGCTTGCACGCTTGTTTCTAAATAGTGAACAGGATATAGCTGTTTTTCTTTTTAGCTTTTTTATAAGTAAATTGTTTATTAGAAAAATACCTAGCAAATGATGAGTAGTTTTACCAGCACTATTATGTGGAGGTTCAAATTTTCACAAGAATCTGAAGTTCTCTTTGAGAGGTTATTCCTAGCTGTTAGAGTGATGCATTATGCTCGTCAAAACATGATATAATTGCATACATGTCCTGATAACCATGGCTATAAATGAATTCTTTGCTTAATCTTCCTTGTAGTGTTGATGGGTTCAGAGCAGTTGTGGAAAGACACTTAGAAGTAGAGGTTAGAGGTTTGGATCGAAATGGCAAAGCAATCAAAGTTGATGCTTCAGGGTGGCAGGCTCGCATTTTGCAGCACGAATGTGACCACCTAGACGGAACTCTTTATGTCGACAAGATGGTTCCTAGAACATTCAGGACTGTAGAGAACTTGGACTTGCCTCTTGCAGCTGGATGTCCTAAATTGGGAGCATGCTGAGTCCACTACCTCAAGCAACTCTTCATGAACTGTGTTAACAATATTTTGCTTGCGAATGGGATCATGGGTACAATTAAGGAACTGTCGCACTACTTGGATTCAGATATGAGGTCCTTTAACAACATTCTTTTTTTTTGATGGATGAGCTATAAAGATCCAATTTTTTGAATGGTATACTGCTTCTCCGTGTTCTATTCGGTTACAACTTAAAGAAAATACTTGGTGTGGTCTAGTGCTCACTAAAGTCGGTTGAGAATTTCAGGTTCATTTTCCAGAAGAGGTGAGCGCAAGCTGGTCCAGATACTACAATTATCAAACGTTTATTCTGAATATTATGTCCCTTTTCAATGGTTTTTTGTTTTTCGATGCTTGTGTCAATCCCTGATCCTCCGTGTTCTCCTTACAACATACGTTCCTCTTTAGCCGCAATACAAATTTGGATAGCACACCCGTGATGTTTGAATCGTCTAAGCACTATATTCTAGAATATAGTCATATTCAATAGGTTGATCATAGCTCCCGTTTGATTCCCTTCATCTATTGTCCCAACCCAAATAAAGTCTGGCAATGGTTTGCGAAGATCAACCTCAATCCTTTACTTTCGCCATATGAGGTCTGGTCCTTTTGTCAATAGCTAGCTTGATCCAACTGTAACATAGTTCCTACGCAGCCTAGAATTTGATGCACAAAACCCTAGCAAGCTATGAGAAAAATTGAGATTCGTATAGTTTAGTTGTAAGTAATATTATATTTTTGAAACTTTCTATCCACAAAGGCTATTTGGGAACTTAATCATCACGATGACTTCCTTACTATAATAAACTCCTTTAAACTTGTTTTAATTTAAGTTGCCTTTTATCAGGAAAGAAAAAAGAAATATGAAGTCTATATTAGTGATAAGTCCGGAGGATCAGGTTTGCACCTTACACATTTAAAATAGTCCCATTAAAATAAGTGGAGAAAAAGTGAGTAATATATATATATATAATTGCAGGACATAGGCCTGTGACGTGGCGCTCCTAATGACCAGCATTTATATTTATCTATTTTCTCTTTTTTTTGCAATTTCAACTTCATACTACTAAAAAAAAGCCCAGGGAATAAAAGACAAATCCTGTTGGTTCGGTGCTTTAGCATAGACTTCCAAGAGTCGCTTCTTAAAAAATACCCAATAAGCCAAAGCCTTCGGCCTCACATGCCGCTTCAACCAAACACAGATTCTCAAAAAAATCAACAGAAGAGGAGTTTACCTGTGAGGCAGATCCGAAGGTACAAACTACAAACATTCCTTCTTTTTCCCTTTTCTATGGTGGGCCTTGTATTGGTTTTCCCTTTCCGTCACATTCTTTCCCATAAACTTCTTAAACCCTACAAACTTTGATTATTTTTTTCCTGCGCAATCTTTTTGTTGCTACAATTGTATCTTTTATCAGTTTGTCATCTTGATAGTTCCAAGTGCATTCGTGTTTTGATGATTGTCAAACGGTTTTGGAACCAGATAGAGACCTGGTCTGTAATATGCTCTCTGTGTACCTTGCACTGCCGGCAGAGACAGCTGTAAAGCCGAGCCACTTGCTACACACAAGTACAGCTGTGAGTTGGCCCATGATTTAGATCAAAATTGAAGAGTGGTCTCTTTTCACCCCACATGCTCCCACTATATAGACAACATGATGGCAACATATGTGAGTAGACTTGAAAACCTAATCTAAATCGTGCAAAGTTGCCGTCACAAATTCTCAAGATCTCTCAAGAACAAAGTTACTTTCAAGCTGAAGAACCAAGTCCTGATATGAGTTTAGTCTCTGTTCTTTAGATTGTTGTAAATCTTTGTTCGTTTGTGCTTAAACTGAAAACCTACTCTTCTTATTTAGAAGCTGCTTGTAGGTATCTTAAATTCTCAAAGTGTGCTTGTTGGAAGTGTGTTTCCTCAAGCTTTTGAGTGGTACACTAGGCTAGAGTTAGTCTAGATGTATTTGTGGTCCTTGCTTAGAGTTAGTCAAGTGGAGGTGCTTGAAATCGGAGTATTGCAAATGCGGAGGGACTACGGGAGTTAGTTCCTAGGTTGCATAAGCGTTATTGTATGGGTGAGGGATTATGGGAGTTAATTCCTCGCTTACGATAGAGTTGTAACCTAAAGTTGCTCGGTGTAGTGGAGTTGAAATCCTACTGGGGTAGGTCGTGGTTTTTAATCTCTTGAGCAAGGAGTTTTTCACGTTAACATCCTGTGTCCTTTACATACTACATTGCACAAGGGAACTGGTACACAATCTGGTCCCTCATACATTATTTGGTGGACGCATAGCCTGCAATAATTGGTATCAGAGCAGGTGCTTTCTAAAAGGTTAACACCTATAAAAGATCTGTAAAATGGAAGCCCCACCAAATATGAAAGAAGGACAGTCTTTCACCAGGCCACCCAGATTTAACGAAAAATATTAAGGGTGGTGGAAGACAAGAATGCACGACTTCATCATGGCTGAAGATTCAGAGTTTTGGGATATCATCTGTAATGGTCCCTATATCCCAGTTCACACAAGTGAAGATGGTAAAAAGACTACTATCAAAGCAAGAAAATAATACAATGAAGCTGACAGGAAGAAAGTGGAGAAGAACTATAAAGCCAAGAAGATTCTTGTGTGTGGAATTGGACCAGATGAGAACAATCGAGTCTCAGCTTGTTCATCAGCAAAAGAGATCTAGGAAGCTCTCCAAACTGCTCATGAATGAACAACTTAGCTAAAAACTCCAAGATCGATATGCTCACCACTAAGTATGAGATGTTCAAAATGAAAGAGAATGAATCTATTCATGAGATGCACACCAGATTCACCTCCATAATCAATGAGCTCTACTCTCTCCGAGAAGTCATCACAACTACCAAATTGGTAAGGAAAATGCTTGGTGTATTACCTGACTCTTGGGATAGCAAGGTAAATGCTATCTCTGAAGCCAAAGATCTGGACACGTTGACTGTCGATGAGCTTATTGGAAACCTCAAGCGTATGAGATTAAGATGACCATGAAAAAGGTAGAAAAGAATGATGTGAAAAAGGAGAAGAGCCTGGTTCACAAAGCTGCAAAGCGAGAGTCCAGTGATGATGACTCCGAAATGGCTTATCTCACACAGAGGTTTCACAAGATGATAAAGAAAAAAGGCATGTTTCCCAAAACAGGAAACCCCAGCAGAAACGGGTACTCTTTTCACAAGTGCGGGAAACCTGGTCATTTCATGAAGGATTGTCCTCAAACCGGCAGGACAATTATGACAGAACTGCCAAGAGGAACCAGGTCCCTGACAGGAGTTTCAGAAAAAAAGAGGCCGCCGATGAGATTATGAAGCAAGCACTTGCAGCCTGGGAGACTCCTCAAGTGAGTCTGAGGATGAAAATTAAAAAGGGAACTTATCCATGATGGAATTTGACGATGGAGCAACTAAGCGTAAGTCAGACCTTGCACTCACGGTTGAATCTGACACAAGTGATGTTAATGATGAGAACAAAGAGATAAGTTTCTTCGATTTAAAGAAAAACCTGAGAGATTGCTAAGAAAAAACTCATATCACCGTCAAGTGTGTTAATTGATTCTTATTATGCTCTGGTTGCTGAGAGAAAAAAGCTGAATCTTGCTCTTGATGAAATAAAACTGGATAAGGAGGACCTGTGTGTGATAAAAAAAGAAATAGAGAAACAGGTGTTTGAGACAAGCCAACAAAATATCTTGTTGGAATGTCAAGTGAGAAAAGAGATGGAAAACTCCTTCAAAAGAAGAGGAGCAGCAAGTGAGATTTCCTTAGAGCTTGAAGTTGAACTAAAGAAAGTAAAGTCAAGTCTTACTGCTGAAATTGAGAAAAACGAATTGCTAAGAAAAAATCAGGAAAGGGCTAAGTTCGATCTTGACAAAACTCTCAAGTGGACCTGGTCTTCTGAAGCAACCTCCTCTAGAAATAAGAAAAATGTAAATGGAAGAAGAGGACTTGGCTTTGAGAAGGAGAAGATGCCCTATGATCTCCACAGCAAACAAGTTCCCACAACTAAAGAGCAGCCATAATTTCCTCGCGGGCAAACAAGTCGTGACCAAGAGCCCTACAAGGTAAAGGCTGACGTTGTTCAAAAGAATAAGAGTGTTGTCAAGAAGATAAATAGAGTGAAAGGAGAAGGTCCTCAAAAGAAAGGACATTTGAAGAAGAGAAGGAATGTGCTGCCTGTATGGGCTAAAAGGAGTCTGATTCATCCCTTCTATAAGTACAGAGGACCCAAGCTTGTTTGGGTTCCCAAATCCAATCACTAGCATCGCTTAACAGGGTGGGAGAAAGAAGGAGCAGTCAGTATAAACTGATGAACTGTGACAGCTCTGAGGTACAACTATGGTTAAGAAGTCTCCCCTCAAAGCCCTTATAGTAGGATGTGTGTGGTGTGATGATAAAAGGAAGGTTCTCTTATGAACAATGTTGCAGAAAGGCATGCTGACAAGTGTTTTTTGGTTATGTCTAACTCACTTCTGTACCATTACAGGTATACGTGCATGGAAGGATCAGAAGAATTCAAGAATAAGCAATTCTACACAGTTCACAATGATGGCCTGATACTTCAAAATTTTTGATCAGAGACCAGGTCTCTGTATCTCAGATCAGTAATTCTTTCAGTACTCATAAATGTATTTTGTCACACCTTGGGGGAGATTCATGTTATCTGCATGATGAGTGGAATAATGTGAGTCTAGGGTGTACATGATGTCCCTACAAGTAAGAAAGGATACTTAATAATTCTAAGTAATATTCCAAAGACATTTGAGGCAAAAGAAGAGAGCTCGTCGGAGAAAGTTAAGGTAGAGTCTTGTTTGGGAGAATTTCACATCATTTGAATTAAGACTTGCTTAGCATAACTTTGAGGAAGAAATATAGAGTCCCTTGGATGGTTAATGAAGTGTTATATAAGTTCCAAGAAGGTTTCATAAGGATTGGAGGTCAAACGAATCAAAGAGAGCACGATTACGCGAAATCGGGGAAATTGGGGCAGTGTGCGCCCTTACACTGAGTGTGCTGAGCCGCACACTGTGTGTCAACTCCCTAAATTGGGAGGGTTTACTTCCCAGCACCTCCCCTAAGTGGTGGGGAGAGTGTGCGGTGTGCAAGGTCGCATACTCTCCGCCAACTTGGTCGGGGGGCGAAAATACTACCTTTTTAAATCCCAAACGACCCTAAGTTCATTTCTAACTTCTCCCACTTATTTCTCCACCTCTCTAGACACTTACAAGGAGTTATTGAAGGTTCCATACCACTCCACACCCTTCGATAACCATCTAAAGAGAGAATTATCATTTACACCCCAAGGTAATCCAAGAAAAGTGATTGTTCTTGATTCCGTTCAAAGTTGGAACGAACTTGATCTTGAAGGGAGTTGAGATAGGTGAGGTTCCTTGAACATAAGGTATGTTTTTCATCTTATTTATATGGTTGTGTGGATGAAAAGTTTTAGTGACTCCTTAGAAAGGAAAAGAATTAAAGTGGAGAAGCCATGGATGTTGTAGTGATGAACATGACTATGGTGCAGCTTGAAAAGGGGATTTTGATTGGAATTGATGTTAAATTGAATATAATTACTTGGATATGATATTATGGATATTGATAGTGTGATTTGGGAGTTGTTTTATGATATGGTTAAAGTTAGTGAAATAGGGGAAATGCTGCCCAAATTCCGTTAGCCCTTTAGTTGCTCTAAATTGAACTTAAGCATGTTGTCAATGACCTAAACTTAGTACGAATTCTCTTGAATGTAGATTCACGAGCTTGAGGGGAGAACGTCTAGTCGTTAAGGAGATATAAAGGTATGTAAGGCTAGTCCTTTCTTTCAAAGGCATGATTCCTATGTTATGATTTTACCCATACTTTCCATAACCTCCTTATGCCTAAAAGTTAGAAGTTCATGATTCTTAAAACCTTCTTATGATACCGAAGATGAGATGTTTTCTATGATGAACATGATGATGATGATTTTAATGCTAGAAATTCCAAAGCTTATGATTGTGATGCCATTATGAGATTAATGCTAGAAAGTTCCAAAGCTTATGATTTTGATGCCATTATGAGATTATTGAGATATTTCATGAATTCTTTGACCGTGTTTATTGTTGTTGATCTCACCTTATGAGTTGTTCCTTTGGGGTGAGATGTAGCGATGATGATTATTCCATAATATAAATCGGAGGTCACCGACCTTATGTCACTCTGATAGAGTTGTAGCTTTTATTGGGCTCTCATGCATGCTATATGTATATGTATGATTACACCGCGCCTAGTTGGCCGGGCATGACACCACTTCAGTAGGCGGCTTATGGATAATGATAATACCGTGCCTATTTGGCCAGGCATGACACCACTAGTATATATGTTTATGATATTTTATAAGTAAATGCTAGCATGCATGGTTCTCTCTTTAAGAGGTAGTTTGATATACATGTTATCTCTTTATCTCATGTTTTCTTGTTCTTTATTACGTTTGTGGTCATGCTTTACATACTCAGTACATTATTCGTATTGACGTCCTTTCTTTGATGGACGCTGCGTTCATGCCCGCAGGTAGACAAGGACACGGATCTGATCCCTAGGAGCCTTAACAGCGGAGACTGAGGAGCACTTCACTACTTCGGGGTTGCAGTCTACTGGTATATTTCTTTTGTGTATATATTTGGGCATGACGGGGTCCTGTCCCGTCCTTCAGATAGAGGCTCGTAGACATATGTGGTTAGCTAGAACTCATGATCTCACCGATGCACACCTTGTATATCATTTTTGTAGCCTTGAGGGTGTTACACCCCGTACTTTCAGAGAAGCACTTATTAAATTTGAACGTAAGTATGTCGAGCTATGGCTAAGTAAAACAACTTTGGATTATGAGGAATGAAGCATTTTTTAAGTATATCATATGAGTAAAGGATGAATTATGATCTCGTAAGTCGTAACCGAGAAGGACAACCTTGGAACCAAAGGACATGATTATTATCAAGTATGATTAATGATAAATATCATGTATCGAGAGTTTCGGAAGATTCCGGGACCAAGCAAATCGAAGAAAGTAAGTTTGTCGAAAATTTGGAAATTGGTAGAATTTTGGGTCAACTTTGGAGGGGTATTTCTCCTAGTATATTAAGAGTTTTAAGGTGTTTCAAAAGCCTAAAATGAAGTTCGTCGAGTCTAGTTCCAACGCAACAAACCGCTCGTCGATACGACATTAGAGTAGAGAATTATGAACGTTACAAGTTAGATTGACAGAGCAGAAACACACGCTATAGTAACCGAGCTGCTACAGTACCCGAACCGACTTTAGAACCTTATAAAAGGCGTTTTACCCCTCATTTATCATCCAAACACCTCTCAAAATATCCCAAACTCTCTAGAATAATCCCCCAACTTCCGTCCATAAAATTTTAGCGCAAATTAAGTGAAATCTCCAGATTTAGGTCCGAGTAGCGTATAGTTGTGATTATAAAATTGTATAGCGACGAGTTTTGGCTCAAGTTCAAGGGGGAAAATGAAGATATCGCAATATTAACGGGAGTTAGGTATGAATCTCTTCTTATTAATGTTAGTTTCGGTTTATTTATGGATATAAAGTTGTTAAATAGTCGTATAACGAGTTGGTTAGTTGTGGAACTTGGAAAAAATTGTGTGGGATGTTTATGGAACATGATGGTGTTGGAAATGATGTTGTTGATGTTGGTATTGTTGTTGTTGTTGTTTGTTGCTGGATCGTGATTTCGGGCTAGGCATATAAACAGGGGAGATGCTGCCCGAATTTCAGCAGATTTTAAATGGATTTTAATTAAAGGCTTGAGATAAATGTATGATGGTGCGCCTAAAAATAGTATGAATGGTCTTATATGTAGATTACGAGACTACGAACGATCATAACTAGATTGCAAGACAAATGGTAGGTTGGAGAGTCGGAAAGTAAGCTTCCAGGTATGTTAAGGCTAAACCTTTCTTTCTTAAGGCATGATTCCATTGTTGTGAACCTATATATGACATCTTCAATAAAATTGTTTCTAAAAGTAACAAAGCTTACAGTTCCCGATGTTCTTGTGATATTCTTGAGCTTGTTTCATGGCTATTGATGTTATTCATTGATGTTGATCTCATCTTATGACTTTGTTCCTTCAAGGTGAGACGTGTTCATGCTGACGGTTCCATAATAATAATCCAATGAGTTTAGGAACAAGTTCTTAAGGAATGTTTTATAGGACATGAATAGAGTGCTAGCAGAGGATCTCTAATGAGGTATTTAATGTTCGAAGAGAGGTTCATGTTGTACCTTAGGAATTGGTTATAGTCTAGTCAAGTGGGAAGAAGTACTAATAGCCTGAGCTGTGCTTATAAGTCTTATGTGATTATGTGGACCCTACGGGTTAAGTGATAACCACGGGAAGTGTATAGAGATTACTTGTAGAAGTTTACTTATGATGTTGATTATAATTACCACTGGTCTACGACTAGTCGGGCACATGTTACCACTGTGCTACGGCTGGTTAGGCAGATATGTGTTTACCACCATGCTACGGCTGGTTGGGCAGTTATTACCACCGAGCTACGGTCGGTTGGGCAGTTACCACTGATCAGTCGGGCAGTTGCGCTCTACCGTCGGGCGAAAATCGAACGAGCAGTTATTACCACAGAGCTACGGCCGGTCGGGCAGTTACCACTGATCAGTTGGACAGTTAGCACTAGGACAGTAAGTAAGTTAGAGATACAACGTTATCCATAGATGCAGTTAAAGATATGAGAGTATTAAGAGACATGCGTACTAGATTCTTATCGGTAAGTCAGAAGTACCAGGTTGATTCTTATCATTTTTCTTTGCAGCATATGTTGATTATGTTACAGTTCCGCCTTACATACTCGGTACATTATTCCTACTGACGTCCTTTCTTATGGACGCTGCGTTCATGCTCGCAAGTGTAGAAAGACAGGACGAGGATCTTTCGCAGTAGGCTGCTTTCAGGTACCAGTTTCGATTGGTGGGATCCATTTCTTCCAGGAGCAATGCCGAGCCTGAGTTGTATATGTTTTTTCTTGTGACAAGAAGGTATGTCGGGGGCCCTGTCCCGACTTGTATATCTCAGTCATGTTCATAGAGGCTTTGCAGACAGTTTCCTGTGTACAACTCAGTTATGTTTTGTTAGTGGATATGTGGACATCGCAGGCCCATTGTATATATACGTACGCATGATATCATATTCATAGTTGGCCTTCATGGCCTTATTTTGCCGTTTGAGACATATAGGATGCGAGTGTTACACCTCGAAAATTCCGGATTTGTTGCTTTGGGAGTAAACTAATGTGAGCTTAAGATGAACATGAAATCCTTATGAGATTAAGGAGAGTATTAGGTAGCTTAAAGTGCGTACTATAAGATTTTGAAGTTATATGAATAGGTGAAACCTAGTTTGTTGAAGGAAGTGAAATGTAAGTCGTGTTCGGAAAGGTTTTCGCTATAGTTGAGCTAATATTTATTTGGTAATGTCTTGAGGGGATGCTATAGGGCCTATTGTATGGTTAATGAAGTGTTATATAAGTGCCAAGGAGGTTCCATGAGGATTGGAAGTCAAACGAGTCGACGAGAATGAAAGTCGGGAAGTTCCAGTTGTATGACCATTTGTACGGACCGTAGATTGCTTCCAGAGAAGGGTGATCCCTGGTGAGATTATACGGTCCAATTATATGGACCGTATAAACTATACGGCCCGTACAATAGGCCGTATAATCGGGTCGGGTCAGATTTTTATTTTATATACATGGACGACCCTCAATTTATTTTTCATTTCTCAGTTTCTCCAAACTCTTCAAAGATCTAAAACCCTTCTCTAAGCATCTTACACTCAAATCCAAGAGATTACAAAGATCAAACAGCAAGAATCGAAGTGTTCATGTGTTAGAAGGCTTCCTAGGGTTGGTAGATTTCAAGAAATTCTTGGGTAATGGAGCTAGGGTTTTTGCACAAGTTGATAGTTGCTCAAACGCTTGTTCCTATGGGATAAAAAGGTTAGTTGTCATGCTTATTTCATGTTATTAAGAGTGATTGGTTGTAACAAAACTTGGATGAAAGGAGAAAATGTAGAGGATGAGTTCTAAATATGGATTTCATGATGTTTATGAGTAGTAAACTAATTTGAGTCATGATTCTTAGTATGATGTAGATATGTTCTTGTTATAAAAGGTAATAATGGTGATGAGGAAGCGTTGTATGAAAATGTGCAAAAGTTGGTATGAAGTTGCTAGTATTAGTTGAATATGAGAGTGAATATTGAAGGCTTAATGGAATGGGATTACTTGATATTGATGTTGTCGATGTTATTATGGATGTTTGGGAGTTGTTTTGTAATATAGTGGGAGTCGATGAAATAGGCGAAATGCTGCCCAATTTTCGTTAGATCAGGAATTATTCTAGTTTGGGTTTAATAGTATCATTAAGGCTTAACCATGGTATGAATCCTTCTAAATGTAGATTTCTCAAGCTTCGATGGTGAACGCTAAGTAGTTAAGAAGACGAGAAGGTATGTAAGGCTAACTCTTCTTTCATTAAGGCATGATTCCTTTGCTATATACCCTCTCATTGGTTCCAAAATGTCTTCCAAATGACTCCATCCCTAGAATTACTAAAGCTCATGATTCTCAATATTTTCACGATGCTATTACCTCCTTTATATGATAGTTTATCCTCCAAGGAAGTATGTAACGACAAACGATGATGATGATAATGTTGACAATGCTTATTATACGTGTATAAGTATATATGACTATTATGTAACACCGAGCTTCTATGGC
Organism: Lycium barbarum; assembly: GCF_019175385.1. Lineage (NCBI taxonomy): Eukaryota > Viridiplantae > Streptophyta > Magnoliopsida > Solanales > Solanaceae > Lycium > Lycium barbarum. Next base: position 26,257,308 of record NC_083343.1, read on the forward strand.
CGGGTATGACGTGTTATATCCCGTATTTTGCACATTTGGATAAATCGAGATAATTGTGACTAGTAAGAGATAAGGCAACATTTGATCTTAATATATATGTTGTTCATGAAAAATATTGATGCGGAAATATTGAGGAAGGCTAAGGGAAAAATTGGAATTTTGGAAATTAGTTTCATGAATTACAAAATATTAACCAAAAGTAATTGGGCTAGGGGAAAAAAAAGGGCCCAATAGGGTGGCCGGCCATAGAGCAAAAAGGCCCAAGCCCATGTGATAATTAAATCCATGTAATAAAAGGAAAAAGGGGCCACAATTATTCATTCTTCAAGAACTTTCAAGAAAAGAGTTGAGAGCTCACAAAAAAAAAAGGGCCATTCGGCCAACAAAGAAAAGGAAAAAAACAATTTAAGCCTTCCATCCTTGGTCCAAAAATTCATTTCTTCTTGAATTCTTACTAATTTCAAGACCCTCTTCAACGTGGTATAATTATTAGAGCAAGAAAATTACTTTTGTGACAAGTGCAAAAATTCTATTCAAGTGGAAAAATTGAAGAAAAGGTAAGAATTTCTATTCTTTTACATGTTATGGAAGATTTATATATGTTGTAGTGAGTAGAATTGAATGAAAATCATAGAAATGTTGTGTGTTGTGTGTGAGCCGTGTGGGTGTGTTGTGTGTGTGGCCGTGTGGTGCTATTGGGTGGAGGAAGATGAATTAATTTTATTTAGCATGTTAGTTGTGTTGTTGTGGCCTCTATGATGTAAATGAAAGACTAATGGTTCAAGTTGGTATGGAAATTGGTTGTAGGAACTTATGTGATTTTAATATGGTTTTTATGTAATTATGGAAGTGGAGTTGCTAAAGTGTGAATTGTTGTTGTTGTTGATGAATTTGGAAGAAGATAATGTGACGTAGTCTTGTTGCATTTGTGGAGATTTCGGGTGGAATATGGTGTTGGTGGGATTTTTTGAATATTGTATAGATTGTTTGAAATGTTCTTGAATTGTGTTTGAATGACCTTGGATTAGTAATGAATATGTGAGCGTTGATATTGGCTTGAATGTACGTAGTTGAATTGAATGTGATAAGCTACGTAGAGGAGAAGGTTACTAATGTTAGAATACAATTTAAATTGATTCTTGATATTATTAGTATGGTTGTTGGTATTGTTGGTATGGTTGTTGATGAATTTGGCCGAGTTAAATTCTCGGGGATGTTGAATTTACAGGGGAGATGCTGCCGAAATTTCTGTAGACAAGTACTAGTTAGAATTGAATTTCTAAGTACTTGTAGCTAATGTTTGGTAATTGATAACGTTATTGTAGATACTGGAGAGCCCGAGACTTGAGTCGGGATTTGTTTAGCGAGCGATCGAGGTATGTAAAGCTTACCTTTCCTTCTTTGGCATGACCTTTATGAAGTGAACCAATAACGTATATGTATGCCTCTAAAGAAAATCCTATTCTTAGAGCCACTAGGATGGGTAATATCTTTTACTTCCATAAGCTATTCCATATGGCTTGATACGTATTTATGATGTTCGAAGATTCTAGTTGTTATGTTTCCGAAGGTTGTTCGAAAGAAAATCGAGATGACTAAAGTCTTTGATGAATACTTTGGTACATCAATATGGTCCTAAAGTCTTCATTTGATTTGATCCATAATGTTACTCGAAAGTTTCCTAATATGAATGATACTTGAATTTCCAAATATGGCTTATGAAATGTTTTTAGAAGGTTCTGTACTTCAAAAGCTCGCAACTTTCTTATACTAATTCCTATTGACCCGAAACTTGTTTCTGAGTCCTCAGATGTCGGTAAATATATTTGTCCATCGAGTCTTGGAATTTATTCATTCAGTTATATGCATATGGTTTTGATACGTATCTATGACTTCTGAAGCTCTATTTGAGATGTTCCGAGTTGTCTACGATTCTTGTCCACTTTCGATATGGGTACGCTCGATATAATCGAGCTTATTATATGAATGAATAACGAGATAAGCATAAAGAATTTTGTTTCTAAAGAGTTCTGTAAGTTTTGATGTCCCTAACTTTCGTAAGAGATCTCGGATTTGCTTGAATGTCCGTAAAAGTTTTGTGGTAAAAGTGTCAGAAACTCTCACATACTAACTTCGATTGATTCGGGACGTGCTTATGATCTTCAAATGTCGGTAAGTGTACGTATCTATTGAGTCTGGATATGTGTGCATATGGGTTGTTACTGCTCTGTTCGTGCAAGCCTCAGTATGTTATTCACTGCGCCCCGGGCCAGGTTCTGTTATCGTGCATCTTCCTCTGCATTGTTCACCGCGTCCCTCTCCCTTGCGGGCCGGGTTCTGTTATATGTATGTCTGTATATGATGATATGGGGATGGCGGCCAGGATGGCATATGATGATTCTGTTCACCGCGTTCCGCAATAGAGGGCCAGGATCTGTTATCTGCATATACGGTACATGATTCTGACATGCATTGATTACTCTGTCCACCGCATCCCTCACTAAAGGGCCGGGATCTATTACATGCATATATGGTATCTGATTTTGGCATCTGATGATTCTGTCCACTGCGTCCCTTACCAGAGGGTCGGGATCTGTTATATGATTCTGTTCACCGCGTCCCTCACTAGAGGGCCGGGATCTATTATATGTATATATACGATATATGATTCTGAGATGTTTGGTTTGTGTCTGGAAAACAAATATTCTGACATTCTGGATCCGTACTTCTTCTGACATATGACTTCGGCATATACGATCTGCGTTTAGAAAACAATCATTCTGATATTTTGGGTCTGCACCTTTCTGACATATGACATCTACATATATGATTTGTGATTGGGAAAATAGCGCTTTGGTAATCTGGATAATGTACTTACTTTTGTATTGTTGTTCCGGTTATGACTCTGTTTTCTGTATTTCATGCTTTACATACTCAATACATATTCCGTACTGACCCCCTTTCTTCGGGGGCTGCGTTTCATGCCCGCAGGTACAGACGCTTATTGTGGTGATCCGCCATTCTAGGGTGCACATTCTGCTACTTTGGAGTGCTCATTTGATCTGGAGCCCACACTTTTGGTATAGATCTTTCTGTTGTACATATTTATGTGTATATGACTATTCAGGGGTACGGCGGGGCCCTGTCCCGTCATATGTTTCTGTTGTTTTTGTTAGAGGCCTGTAGACATGTATGTGGGTTATGGGTCACGTTTGATCAGTGATGTTTATCTGGTTTATGTCCGGTTTTTCCCATATACTACGATAATCTGATCGATTTATGTGTTATAATATAATCGACGACCTAAATGATATGTATATGGTTTTGTATGCACGAAATCCTTAATATGTAAACGCAAGTGAAATTTGGTTAGTAGGTATGTACGAGTGTCCATCTAGGGCACTAGTCGCGGCCCACGGGGTTGGGTCGTGACATGACGTCTATCACGCGCATACTACTGCAGCTCGGTATGGATGACACTGAGCCTTGGTAGGGCTAGGTATGTAGAATACCGAACCTTATCATGGTCGGGTATGTAAGACACTGAACCTCTATGGTCGGGTATGATACTTCTAAATGTATAGATGTATGAAATGGAAGTCTCCCATTAGGAAGAGGGTAAGTAAATATGATGAACGTTGCTAAAGGTATACACAACTCTTTTAGTCCATGACTCGTCTATCTTATGTTATTTCTTATGCTTCCATTATGTTATTGATTATGCTTTACATACTCAGTACATTATTCGTTTGATGTCCTTTTGTTTGTGGACGTTGCGTCATGCTCACAGGTGGACAGGGAGACAAACTTGATCCATGGATTACTTGTTCAGGGACTGCATAGAGGAGCTCCATTTCATCCGGAGCTGCAGCTGTTGGTACTATTCTTTTTGTACATACATATGGGAATAGGGGGGGGGGGGGTCTTGTCCCATCTATATGATGTTACGTACTCTCTTTAGAGGCTCGTAAACAGTTGTGTATGGTTAGATGTCTCTTAGCCTTGTCGGCTTACATTTTGTATATTATTTTGTTAGCCTCGTCGGCTTGTGTATATAGGTATGGGCATAGTTGTTGATGATGATATAAATGTGTCATTTCCCCATGAGATTAGTATTATGGATGTATAGAAAGCATGAGTAGGCCATGTGGCTCACCTAGATGTGAATATGGATGTACGATGAGAGTTGCCCGGATGGGTAGCACCGGGTGCCCGTCATGGCGATCCGGTTAGGTCGTGACAAAAGTGGTATTAGAGCAGTTTTGTCCTAGGGTGTGTCTACGAGCCGTGTCCAGTAGAGTCTTGTTTATGGGTGTGTTGCGCGCCACACTTATAAACAGGAGGCTGCGGGCATTTTAGGAATGAATGACCTTCTTCCTTTATAGATCATGCGATAGAGCTATGATATAAGGATTTCTCTTTCCTTAACCGTGTGCTATGTACTTTAGAAATGCCTGTAAAGAGGAAGGCTACAGCAGCCCAAAAGGGCAAGACAGTTATGGAAAAGCAGGCTGAAAGAATACCGCCACCAGTTATGGAGGGGTTGAATCCCAAAATGAGGTTCCATCTAGATCCTCCCACTCATTACCCGCTTAAGAGGAGCATGAAAGAGCCTCAGCCCCTTAACCCGATGCTTCAGGCCAAGATGTGAAAGAGGCCATTCACTTGCTCACTCAGTTGGTTGCCGCTCAGACTCGATGGCAAGGTACAGGTCAAGGTGATAGGGCTGTTAGTACAAGAGCCCGTGACTTTATTTGCTTGAACCCTCCAGAATTCTTCGGGTCAAAGCCAGATAAGGACCTTCAGAACTTTATTGATGGGATGTTGAGGAAACTTCGGTTAATGCATGCTTCAGACATTGAATCGGTAGTGTTAGTATCCTATAGATTGCGCGATGTCGCAGTTCATTGGTATACAGTTTGGATGGCTTCAAGGGGAGTCAATGCACCTCCCCCAGTATGGCAAGAATTTGTGGATGCTTTCCTCCGACATTGCTTGCCTCCCGAGGTTCGGCGGGCTAGAGCCGATAAGTTATTGAGTCATAGGAAAGGAAGTAGGAGTGCCATAGAGTATAGTCTTCGCTTCAATTCTTTGGCTAGGAATGCTCCGGCCATGGTAGCAGCCATGGGTGATCAAGTGCAGCGATTTGTGAGTGGCTTGGGGCCACACGTGATGGATAAATGCTTGACTGCGTCCCCTCAGGACAACATGGGTATTTCATGCATTCAAGCCCATGGCCAGAATTTAGAGGAAAGCCAACAACAACAAAGAAGTGAGCGTGAGTATGACAGAAGGTATAGCAAGAGGGCTAGATCTTCGGGTCCGGTTAGTGAGTTCAGACGAGGGCAAAGATAGCAGTTTTCTAGGTATTCAGGCCATTCTATGACTAGTGCGCCTCCATAGTTTACGGGCTAGAGATTTGATAGATCTACTCACTCCGGGCCTAGTCAGAGTGTTAGGGCTTCAGGTTCTCATTTCAGAGGCGATTAGGGTCAGGCAAGGCCACAATGCCGCGATGTTCCCAGTGCGGGAAGCTACGTTGGGGCCAGTGTCGACTAGGTACAGATGGTTGCTATGCATGCGGTCGGCTAGGCCATGTCATGCGTGATTGCCCCTCGATTGGTAGTAGGGGTAGGGTCCAGCCTTCAGGATCGGCAGCGAGGTCTTCATCATCTATACGCCTTATGGGGAAAGGTTCACAGGCTCCAGTAAGCTATGGTAGAGGAAGAGGGAGAGCTCCCAGTTCTAGTGGTCCTCAGTACCATATTTATGCTTTGGCTGGACGGCAGGATCTTGAGTCTTTCCCTGATGTCGTCATAGGTATATTGTCGGTACTTTCTCATGATGTATATGTATTGATAGATTCGGGATCCACACTGTCATATGTTACTCCATATATTACGGGTCGTTTTGGGGTCAAATCGGAGTCAATCAAACCTTTCGAGGTATCGACACCCATTGGTGAACTGGTAATAGCTAGCTGAGTATATAAAAATTGTATAGTTGTGATTTGTAATCATCGTACTATGGCTAATTTACATGAGTTGAAAATTTTGGTCTTTGATGTTATTATGGGCATGAATTGGTTGGCTTCTTGCTATGCCAATGGCGATTGTAGAACGAAGGTGGTTCGCTTTTAGTTTCCCGAAGAACTAGTTTGGAATGGTAAGGAAATACAACATCTCCGAGAGGTAGGTTTATTTCCTATCTCAAGGCAAGGAAAATGATTGCAAAAGGTTGTATTTACCATTTAGTCCGGGTTCAAGATATAGAAGCCGAATCGCCGACTCTTCAGTCTGTCCTCGTGGTGAATGAGTTTCCGGATGTATTCCTGGAAGAGCTTCCAGGCCTTCCTCCAGAGCGGGAGATTGATTTTGCTATTGATGTGCTACCGGATACTAAACCCATATCTATTCCTTCTTATAGAATGGCTCTCGCAGAGTTGAGAGAATTGAAGGAGAAATTGAAGGACTTGCTTGAAAAGGGCTTCATAAGGCCTATTTCATCCCCGTGGGGATCACCCGTGTTGTTTGTGAGGAAGAAAGATGGCTCTTTGCGAATGTGCGTTGACTATCAACTACTGAATAAGGTGATGATCAAGAATAAATATTCGCTTCCAAGGATAGGTGATTTAATTGATCAATTACAGGGTGCCACATGGTTTTCAAAAATAGATTTGAGATCTGGGTATCATCAGGTGAGAGTTAGGGAGGAAGATATTCCTAAGACGACTTTCAGAACAAGATATGGCCATTTTGAGTTTCGGGTAATGTCATTTGGGGTAACTAATGCGCCGACAGTATTTATGGATTTGATGAACAATGTGTTCAGGCCTTTCCTAGATTTATCTGTGATCGTGTTCATTGATGATATCCTGGTATATTCTCGATCTGAAGTAGAACATGCGGATCATCTGTGAACATACGGATCATCTGCGTACCATCCTTCAGATTCTCCAGACTCGAGACTTATTTGCAAAATTTTTGAAGTGCGAGTTTTGGTTGAATTCAGTGAACTTCTTGGGGTATATTATTTCAGCCGATGGCATGCGGGTAGATACCCAAAAGATTGAAGCCGTGAAGACTTGGCCAAGGTCTACAACACCAACGGAGGTTCGTAGTTTTCTGGGCTTAGCAGGTTATTATAGGAGGTTTGTGGAAAGCTTTTCTTCTATCTCTGCACCACTCACGAAGTTGACCCATAAATCAGCTAAATTCTAATAGATGGATGTTTGTGAACATAGTTTCCAAGAGCTAAATAATAGATTAACTTCTGCACCAGTGTTACACCCTTCGTTTTCGTAGTAGTTGAACCTATGGTTTCCTAGTCGGGTGTGCCTTGGAATAGAGACCCGAGCCTGAGTGTTGAAGATAGAAAGTGTCTTACCCCATGTACAAGGGTGCCAACAGCTATTCCTGGCAATTTACAGAGTTACAGGTTGCACGAATCGAATCGACGCGATCTAAACTGAATCGGAGAAAATCTGCAGACACCAGTCATGGTTGACGGGTCATCGACATGGTCGACGGTGTTGATGTGCAGCGTCGACAAGGTTCTGCAGCCTTACATCTGCATCGTCGAACCGGACCGCTGTAGCCTTTTTAATTCCAAGTATAAATATAGGATCCTCAACCTTATTTCTTGTTTTTCCTTTTTCCAAATCAGAGAAAAACCCTAATATTTCTCTCCCAACATTTCTTACCATATTAGTGGAGATTTGGTAAGATCCAAGCCCCGTGAACCCGTGCTTGTGAAGAAGAAGGTTGCTTCTAGGGTTTCTTCAAGGTTGTGGAGCTTAGGAAGTTGGAGTTGAAGTGAATCTTGGAATCTTAGATCCCTCAAGGTATGTAAATGATTTCTACCCTTGTATTTGAGTTTATTATCAAGGGTTTTAGTGATCCTAAATAAAGAGAGGGTATTTGTGGAAGTGGTAGGTTGATGAAGGGTAATGTAGTGACTTGAGGCTATTTGAAGAGATGATGGGGATAAATTTGAGTATATATTTATATATAAGTGTTGTTATTGTTGTTGTGGTTAATGTTGGATTGAATGGGAAGTTGAAGAGTTGTAAGCTTACAAAGGAAATTGTTGTCTATAATTCGTTAAGCTTTACATGTATTTGAGGATGGTTAGTAAGTGAGGTAAATATTCTAATTGAAGCCTATGTTATTGTAATTGTAGACTTTCAAGTTCAAGAGGTAGAAGTTGGGCAATTTGATATACGTCAACGTATGTTAAGGCTATCCTTTCTTTCTTTTGGCATGATCCTGTGATATGAGTCAACAAGAGAGTAAGCGAGCTTCCATATTACTCTACTCTTAGAAGCATTAGAAGTCCTTCAGTCTTTGATGTTCATGTACATAGTTTATGAGTGTTCCTTCTGTTCACGGGTCTAGCTTTAAGTATCCAGTTATTCATGCATTACATTCATTACATATATTCTTGTACATTGACCCGTGACTAGAAGGCGTTATATACGCATATATATCTATCTATCTATCTATCTATCTATCTATATATATATATATATATATATATATATATATATATATATATATATATATATATATAGCGTGTGTGTGTGTGTCGAGTATGAGAAGAGATACAGGCATTATATACGCATTACCACTATGATGATGATATGAGAATCAGGCTGTAAGTACCGCAACAATGTATATGATGATGGCCGCAGAGAGGTCGATATGATATGATAAAAGAGACAGGCGTTATATACGCACAAATATCTGGCGTTATATACACACATATATAGATGTATGACCTTCATTGATAGGAATGAGCATGCACATTATGCGCCCACAGTGGCATTGTCAGTTACTCAGATTTATACAAATGCAGGCAGAAACTAGTTCATACAAGTACATGTAGATAGTTATTTCAGCTTATGAGTTTAGGTCTTATTCATGATTCTTGCATATATATATATATGTTGTTCTTATGCCTTACCTATATAGTACATTATTTGTACTGACTCCCCATTGCTCGGGGGGCTGCGTTTATGCCCGCAGGTACGGGTAGAAAGATAGGTGGTCCAGCTCAGTAGGACCTCCAGATCTAGCATTGGTTAGTGTGCTCCATTCGATCCAGAGGTGCAGCCAGTATTAGTATGCCACCCTTTTGAGATATGTATGCATATGGGAATGACAGGGCCCTGTCCCGTTCTCTCTACAGGTTTATTCCAGCAGAGGTCTGTAAACAGTTGTATGTATTAGACAGATGATGTAACCTTGTCGGCTCCCATACTTTTGTGTACAATCTATTTAGCAGCCTAGCTGGCTTGCACTGTTCTTTCCGCATGTTTATGTATATACAGATTGTACAGAGTCATGATGTTTCACCTTTATGAGATCAGTTCATGCCATTTATAGGCCCTTGATGTTCAGTATGTTTCAGATACGTCTTTAGGGGTGTTTGGTCGCTAGAGGTCAGACACTCGTCACGACTCATCGATTTGGGTCGTGACAGACGTGGTATCAGAGCAGTTCCGTCCTAGGGTTATTTACAGACGGTGTCTAGTAGAGTCTTGTTTATGGGCGTGTTGTGCACCACACTTATGAACATGAGGCTACAGGACATTTAGGATGATGTCATTCTTTCTCTCTTAAATTATGCGATAGAGCCATGTGTTAAGCGTTCGCTTCTGATGAATTGTTCTGATTTCAGCGATGCCCCGCAAGAAAGCTACAGTTGCCCAGAAGGGCAAGAGAGCAGCCGGTGAGGCCACTAGCCATACTCGGCAGGCCACGAAGGCCCAGGCTGAGATTCAGAGTGAGGGTTCGTCTGAGACATCACATACCCCGCCTCCAACACCTGCCTCAATTCCTCAGCCGGATGCACTGGGACAGGATGTGAGGGATGCTATACAGTTACTGACTAGATTAGTAGCCGCCCAGGCTCAGCGGCTGGGAGTTGGTGTTGACCAGGCAGATAGGACTGGTAGTTCGAGGGTTAAGACCTTTCTTGGGTTAGGTCCTCTAGAGTTTTCTGTGGTAAGCCAAAATATGGACCCCCAGGATTTCATTGATGGTATGCAGAGGACCTTGAGGGTTATGCACGCGGATGATATTGAGTCGGTGGAGTTGGGTTCATATAGACTCTGGGATATTGCGATACAGTGGTATTAGACTTGGGAGTCATCTAGGGGAGAGAATGCCCCTCCAACTGTGTGGCGAGAGTTCTCAGATGCTTTTATTCACTATTATCTACCTCCTGAGGTCAGACGAGCCTGAGCAGATAGATTTCTACGTATTGAGCAGGGCAGTATGAGTGTCCAGGAGTATTGCGTGTACTTCTAGTCCTTGGCTAGATATGCCCCAGCTATGGTGGCTGAGATGGAGGATAGAGTTCAACGCTTTATGGATGGTCTAGGGCCACATTTGATAGATGCTTGTACCACTACTGCGTTACAACCAGGCATGGATATCTCCTACATACAGGCATATGCACAAAATTTGAAAGATCGCAAGCGTCAGAGGAGGACAGATCGTGACTGTGATCGGGGCCATGGCAAGAGGACTAGGACTTTAGAGATCGGGGGTGAGTCCAGGGGAGGACAGAGACCGCAATATTCTCGATATCCATTTCATTCTGCAGGGAGTGCACTTCTGCGATTTTCAGGTTCGAGGTTTGATCGGTCTTCTTATTCCGGAGCGGGCCAGAGTTCTAGTGCATCACGCTCTCAGTACAGACCGGAGTCAGGACAGATGAGGTCCCCTTTGCCGCGATGTACCCAGTGTGGTAAGTTACATGCAGGTCAGTATCGGTTGGGCTCAGATGGTTGCTATGCTTGTGGGAAGCTAGGCCACAGAATGAGGGAGTGCCCGATGGGGGTTGGTACAGGTATGGTTCAGCCTACAGAGTCTGCGGCTGGCTCTTCTTCTGCCGTGCGCCCTTCAGGGCAAGTTTTTCAGACACCAACAGGGCGAGGTAGAGGTAGAGGGAGGAGTGGAGCATCCAGCTCGAGCGGTCCTCAGCACCGCGTGTATGCACTGGCTGTTAGACAGGACCGCGAGACGTCTCCTGATGTTGTTACATGCATATTATCAGTTTCCTCCCATGATGTTTATGCACTGATTGATCAAGGTTCCACTTTATCATATGTTACACCATTTGTTGCTGACAAGTTTGGGATAGAGCCCGAGTTGATTAAACCTTTTGAGGTGTCTACGCCAATTGGTGATCCGATTATAGCTAGGTGATTATACTGAGACTGTGTTGTTATAGTTTGTCACCGGCATACCGTAGCAGATCTGATTGAGTTAGATATGATTGATTTTGATGTTATTATGGGCATGGACTGGTTGGCTTCTTGTTATGCTAATGTTAATTGTAGAGCAAAGATGGTTCAATTTCAGTTTCCAGGCGAGCCAGTCCTAGGGTGGAAGGGCAATGCTGCTTCGCCTAGAGGTAGGTTTATTTCCTACCTTACGGTAGAGAAGATGATCAGAAAATGGTATATTTTTCACCTAGTTCGAGTTCAAGATGTGCAAGCAGAGTCGTCCACTCTTCATTCTGTTTCTGTGGATAATGAGTTCCCAGAAGTTTTTCAGATGAGCTTCCAGGCATTCCCCCAGAGAGGGAGATTGATTTCACTATTGACCTATTGCTAGATACTCAGCTAATATCTATTCCTTCTTATAGGATGGCACCTGCGGAGTTGAAGGAATTGAAGGAACAGTTGAAAGATTTGCTTGAGAAGGGATTTATTAGGCCTAGTACATCGCCATGGGGAGCGCCAGTGTTATTTGTAATAAAGAAGGATGGCTCCTTGCGAATGTGTATTGATTATAGGCAATTGAATAAAGTGACTGTAAAGAAGAAGTATCCGCTCCCGAGGATTGATAATTTATTCGATCTGTTGCAAGCCGCTAAATATTTCTCAAAGATAGACTTGAGATCAGGATATCACCAGGTCAGGGTAAAGGAAGAGGACATTCCGAAGACGGCATTCCGAACTAGATATGGCCACTATGAGTGTCGTGTTATGTCGTTCGGGCCAACTAATGCCCCAGCCGTATTTATGGATTTAACGAATCGTGTATTCAGGCCCTTTCTAGGTTTGTTCGTGATTGTGTTCATAGATGATATTCTAGTTTATTTTCCGTCAGAGATTGATCATGCAGAACATCTACGGACAGTGCTTGGAATTCTTCGAGGTAGAGGGTGGTATCCCAAGTTTTCCAAGTGTGAGTTCTGGTTGAACTCTGTGGCTTTTCTTGGCCACATTATTTTAGAAGAAGGCATTAGAGTGGATGCCCAAAAGATTGAGGCTGTAAAGAATTGGCCAAGGCCCACAGCGCCAATAGAGATACGTAGTTTCTTAGGCTTGGGAGGTTATTATAGAAGGTTTGTAGAAGAAGTTTCCTCTCTTTCAACCCCATTGACTAAATTGACTCAGAAATCAGCTAAGTTCCAATGGACAGATGCTTGTGAGCAGAGTTTTCAGACGTTGAAGGATAAGTTGACTTCAACACCAGTTTTGACTCTTCTAGAAGGAACATATGGCTATAGTATATTGTGATGCTTCAGGTGTTGGATTGGGCTATGTGTTGATGTAGCACGGTAAGGTTGTCGCTTATGCTTCTAGGAGTTGAGGAAGCACGAGAAGAATTATCCAACCCATGATCTTGAGTTAGCGGTAGTGATTCATGCTTTGACGATATAGAGGCACTACTTATACGGTGTCCATGTTGATATCTATACTGATCATAAGAGTCTCCAGTACATCTTGAAGCAGAAGGATTGAAGTTACGCCAAAGACGATGGCTAGAGTTGCTAAAGGACTATGATATAGATATTATGTACCATATTGGGAAAGCTAATGTAGCAGCTGACGCCCTCAGTCGTAAATCCATGGGTAGCATGTCATATGTACTACCAGAGAAAAGAGAAACGGTCTGTGAAGTTCATCAATTAGCTAGCCTCGAAGTTCGATTGGTAGATTCAGGTGATGCAGGGGTTACTGTCCATGACACGGTGGTGTCATCTTTGGTAGTAGAGATAAAGGAGCGTCAGTATGAGGATTCTGTTTTAGTTCATTACCGAGATACAACACCTTAGAAATAAAAGACACTCTTTGTGATTACAGGCGATGGAGTACTCAGGTATAAAGGTAGATTATGTGTTCCTAATGTTGCGGGACTTCATCAGCAGGTTATGAGGGAATCACATCACTCTCGCTATTCTATTCATCCAGGCTCATTAAAGATGTACCATGATCTCAAAGAAGTTTATTGGTGGGATGGTATGAAAAGAGATGTAGCAGAATATGTTGCTCAGTGTCCAAATTGTCAGCAGGTCAAAATAGAGCACCAGAAGCCCGGAGGTCTGTTCCAGGCTGTGGAGATTCCGACATGGAAGTGGGAGGTGATTAATATGGACTTTATTACAGGGTTTCCCCGTACTCAGCGGAATTGTGATTCGATATGGGTCATAGTTGATAGGATTACCAAGTCAGCTCATTTTCTGCCTGTCAGAACTACTTATGCAGCTGAGGATTACGTGAAGCTTTATCTTAAGGAGATTTTACGACTTCATGGTGTTCCTAAAGCCATTATTTCAGATAAGGGAGCACAGTTCACAGCTAAATCCTGGAAGTCATTTCAGCAGGGATTGGGGACTCAGGTGAGTCATAGTACTACATTTCACCCCCAGACAGATGGACAGGTAGAGCGTACTATACAGAAATTTAAGGATATGCTTAGAGCTTGTGTACTTGACTTTCAAGGCAGTTGGGATGATCATTTTCCTCTTATCGAGTTTGCCTATAACAACAGTTACCATTCCAGTATTCAGATGGCTCCGTATGAGGCCTTATATGGGTGGAGATGTAGGTCGCCCATAGGATGGTTAGATGTCAGGGAGAATCAGTTAGTTGGCCCAGACTTAATTCAGCAAGCAGCCGATAAGGTGAAAGTGATTCGAGAAAGATTGCTAACAGCTCAGAGTCGACAAAAATCCTATGCGGATAATCGGCGACGTAAGCTAGAGTTCGAGATAGGCGGTTGGGTATTCCTGAAAGTTTCGCCTATGAAAGGAGTGCTGAGGTTTGGCAAGAAGGGTAAGTTGAGCCCTCGATATATTGGGCCGTATAAGATCATTCGCACTGTGGACACGGTGGCATATGAGCTAGAATTGACTTCTGAGCTAGAGTCGGTACATCCAGTATTTCATGTATCTATTCTTCATAAATGTATCGGGGATCCTTCAAGAGTGGTACCAATGGATGATATCCAGGTGACCGAACAATTATCATACGAATAAATTCCAGTGGCTATATTGACCAGGCAGGTCCGTCAGTTGCGAACTAAGGACGTAGCCTCCGTGAAAGTCTTATGGAGGAACAAGAATGTTAAGGAAGTGACTTGGGAAGCGGAAGAGGAAATGAAGATTAAGTACCCGCATTTGTTGCCAGCAGTATAGGAGGTGTAGTCTGAGGCATCATCACCCCATGGTATTATTTCATTTCAGATATCGTGATTGGTTGTGTGAGGCCCTAGTATTGTATGTAATAGTATGTGGCCCTGTGTGGCATTATTTTGGGTTGCTGTATGCAGGACGGATTGGTATAAGTACAGGGAAAACTCTGCCTAAATTTTTATAACTCAGGATTGTTCGAACATTCGAGGACGAATGTTCCTAAGGAGGGAAGAATGTTACACCCCTCATTTTCGTAGTAGTAGAACCTATGGTTTCCTAGTCGGGTATGCCTTGGAATGGAGACCCGAGCCTGAGTTTTGAAGATAGAAAGTGTCTTACCCCGTGTATAAGGGCGCCAGCAGGTATTCCTGGCAATTTACAGAGTTATAGGTTGAACAAATCGAATCGACGCGATCTGAACTGAATTAGAGAAAATCTGCAGACACCAGTCATGGTCGACGGGTCATCGACATGGTCGACGGACCGTTGATGTGCGGCGTCGACAGGGTTCCGCAGCCTTGCATCTGTAGGCGCAGGTCGACGGAGCAAGTCGACCGACCGTCGGCCCGCTCATCGGATCGGACCACTGTAGCCTTTTTAATTCCAAGTATAAATATAGGAGCCTCAATTTTATTTCTTATTTTTCCTTCTTCCAAATCAGAGAAAAACCCTAATATTTCTCTCCCAACATTTCTTACCATATTAGTGGAGATTTGGTAAGATTCGAGCCCCGTGAACCCGTGCTTGTGAAGAAGAAGGTTGCTTCTAGGGTTTCTTCAAGGTTGTGGAGCTTAGGAAGTTGGAGTTGAAGTTAATCTTGGAATCTTAGACCCTTCAAGGTATGTAAATGATTTCTACCCTTGTATTTGAGTTTATTATCAAGGGTTTTAGTGATCCTAAGTAAAGAGAGGGTATTTGTGGAAGTGGTTGGTTGATGAAGAGTAATGTAGTGACTTGAGGCTATTTGAAGAGATGATGGGGATAAATTTGAGTATATATTTATATATAAGTGTTGTTATTGTTGTTGTGGTTAATGTTGGATTGAATGGGAAGTTGAAGAGTTGTAAGCTTACAAAGGAAATTGTTGTCTATAAGTCGTTAAGCTTTACATGTATTTGAGGATGGTTAGTAAGCGAGGTAAATAGTCTAATTGAGGCCTATGTTATTGTAATTGTAGACTTGCAAGTTCAAGAGGTAGAAGTTGGGCAATTTGATATACGTCAAGGTATGTTAAGGCTATCCTTTCTTTCTTTTGGCATGATCCTATGATATGAGTCAACAAGCGAGCAAGCGAGCTTCCATATTACTCTACTCTTAGAAGCATTAGAAGTCTTTCAGTCTTTGATGTTCATGTACATAGTTTATGAGTGTTCCTTATGTTCATGGGTCCAGCTTTAAGTATCCAGTTATTCATGCATTACATTCATTACATATATTCTTGTACATTGACCCGTGATTAAAAGGCATTCTATACGCTGATAATATATATATATATATATATATATATATGTGTGTGTGTGTGTGTGTGTGTGTGTGTGTGGAGTATGAAAAGGGATACCGGTGTTATATACACATTACCACTATGATGATGATATGAGAATCAGGCTACAAGTACCGCAGCAATGTATATGATGATGGCCGCAGAGAGGCCGATATGATATGAGAAAAGAGACATACATTATATACGCACATATATTAGGCGTTATATACGCACACATATATAGATGTATGAACTTCATTGATAGGCATGAGCATGCACATTATGCGCCCACAATGGCATTGTCAGTTACCCAGATAAATGCAAATACAGGCAGAAGCTAGTTCATACAAGTACATGCAGATACTCATTTCAGCTTATGAGTTCAGATCTTATTCATGATTCTTGTGTATATATATATATATATATATATATATATATACGTTATTCATACTGACTTCCCGTTGCTCGGGGGGCTGCGTTCATGCCCGCAGGTACAGGTGGACAGACAGGTGGTCCAGCTCAGTAGGACCTCTAGATCTTGCAGTGGTCAGTGTGCTCCATTCGATCCGGAGGTGCAGTCAGTTTTGGTATGCCACCCTTTTGAGATGTATATGCATATGGGTATGATGGGGCCCTATCCCGTCCTCTCTACAGCTTTAATCCAGCAGAGGTCTGTAGACAATCGTATGTATTAGACAGATGATGTAGCCTTTTGTGTACATTATATGTAGCAGCCTAGCTGGCTTGCACTGTTCTTTTCGCATGTTTATGTATATACAGATTGAACAGAGTCATGGTGTTTCCCTTTTATAAGATCAGTTCATGCCATTTATAGGCCCTTGATGTTCGATATGTTTCAGATACGTGTTTAGGGGTGTTTGGTCGCTAGAGGTCAGACACTCATCACGACTCATCGGTTTGGGTCGTGACACCCAGTCCTGACACTTCCAGAAGGACCATAAGGCTATTTTGTCTATTGTGATGCTTCGGGCATTGGATTAGGATGTGTACTGATGCAGCATGGTAAGGTGATTGCCTATGCCTCAAGGCAGTTGCTCAAACATGAGAAGAATTATCCAACCCATGATCTTGAGTTGGCCGCAGTGATTCATGCATTGAAGATGTGGAGACATTATTTGTATGGCGTCCATGTTGATATTTATACAGATTATAAGAGCCTCCACTATATTTTCAACCAGAAGGAATTGAATTTGCGGTAAAGGCGATGGTTGGAATTGCTGAAAGATTATGATGTTAACATCCTATATCATCCCGGGAAAGCAAATGTTGTGGCTGATGCTCTTAGCCGTAGATCCATGGGAAGTTTATGCGATGTTCGGCCAAAGAAAAGAGAGTTTGCTCATGAGCTCCAACAATTAGCTCGCCTAGGAGTTCGGGTAGTGGACTCAGGCAATATGGAGATACCATTCAGAATTCAGCGGTCTTGTCACTAGTGGTTGAAGTGAAAGAGTGCCAATACGAGGATCCCATGTTAGTTCATTACAGAACTATACTCTCTCAGAAGAATAAGTCATCCTTCGAGATTTCGGGAGATGAGGTTCTCCGATGTCGAGGCAGGTTGTGTGTTCCCGATGTTGCAGGGTCACGTCAACAGATTTTGAAAGAAGCCCATTGTTCCCGTTATTCCGTTCACCGCGGAGCAATGAAAATGTATCATGATCTTAAATCTATATATTGGTGGAATGGAATGAAGAAAGATAGAGCGAAATTCGTAGCTCAATGTCCTAACTGCCAGGAAGTGAAAATTGAGCACCAAAATCCTGGCGGATTGCTATAAGCTATAGAAATTCCAACTTGGAAATGGGAAGTGTTTAACATGGATTTTATTGCAGGCTTACCCCGTTCTCGACGTAAGTATGATTCTATATGGGTGATTATAGATAGACTCACGAAGTCAGCTCATTTCTTACCGGTCGGAACTACATATATAGCAGAAGATTATGCAAACATTTATGCTAAAGAGATAATGCGACTTCATGGTATTCTAGTATCTATTATCTCCGATAGAGGGACTCAATTTACAGCCAATTTCTAGAAAACATTCCAAGAAGGGTTGGGGACTCAGGTTAGTCTTAGCATAACATTTCGCCCACAGACTGATAGGAAAGCTAGGCGCACTATTCAGACCCTTGAGGATATGTTACGGGCATGTATATTGGATTTTGGAGTTAGTTGGGATGATCACTTACCACTTATCGAATTTGCTTACAACAACAACTATCATTCCAGCATCCAAATGGCCCCGTATGAGGCTTTATACGGGCACAACTGTAGATCTCCAATTGGGTGGTTCGAAGTAGGAGAGACTAACTTGATAGGGCCAGACTTGTTACACCTCGAAAAATTTCATGTCGTCGTATGGTAGATAGACTAACGTGGGGCAAGAGAAGAAAGTTCGTTGAAGAATGCCAAGTATAAGTCGTGCTTTGAAGAAGGGTTTGCAAAGTACCGAGGTAATGTGGATTTAATAATGTCTTGAGGAAAATTTATAACGCTCCTTAGGATGTTAAGAAGTGCTAAACAAGTGCTAAGAAAGTTCCATAAGGATTGGAGACCAAACGAAACGACGGAAATAATTTCAGGAAAGTGGAGTTATACGACCACTTATACTGTCCGTATAACTTTATACTGTCCGTATAAGGGTCTGTATAACCCAACAGGAAGGATGTTTTCCCTGATGGTGAAATACGGTCACTTATACGGACCGTATAAGTGTCCGTATAACACCCGATGGGCTGAGTATTTTTCCAAGTATATACATGTGTTCCCACTTCTAATTCCTCATTCTTCCAACTCCACCACTTCTCTCACGACCTCTAGAGGGTTCTACACATTTCACTCACATAAGTGCAAGACAAATCAAAGAGAAACATCATCAATCCAAGGAAATTAAGTGCAAGGAAGCTCTCTAGAGTTGCTAAATCTCTTGGAAGTGAATTTAAGGTTTTCTTAAAGTGAACCATTTCCATCCAAAACTTGTTTCTACACACTAAAAGGTGAGTTTTATGATCATTTCATGTTATTCGGAATATTGAACACTTAAAAGACTTGGATTATGGAAGAAAGTAGAATATGGAGCTCAAATGTGAAAATAATGATATTCTTGGAAAATAGTTTGACATGGACCATAATTCTTGAGATGTTATGAGTATAACCTTGTTGTAAATGATATTAAGAATATCGGAGAAACATTTTATGGGGATGAATGTGGTGTTGTATGATGGCCATGATTATGGATGACCTTAAGAAGAGATTTTGAGAATTGAATAATGTCGAACTTGTCGAAGTTATTGAATATGGTATTATGGATGTTGTTATTGATGTTTGGGAGTTGTTATATCATATGGAGAAAGTTGTAGAAACAAAGGAGATGCTGCGTAATTTTCATTAACTTTAGTTTAAGCTTAAGCATTTTATCGATTATCTAATCTTAGCACGAATTCCCTTTAATGTAGAATTACGAACTTGGAAGGAAGCGTTTAGTTGGCAAGTTAGAAAGGCAAAAATGTATGTAAGGCTAGTCCCCCTTTCTTTCAAAAGGCATGACTCATATATTACTATCTCTATTGATGATTTCCATGACTTTCTTTCATTCCAAAAGTTACAAGTCTATGATTATTAAGAGCTTCTCATGGGATAAAGATAAGAGATATGTTATGAATATCAAAATGATGATGACGTATCTGTTACACCCTGCACTTTCGGAGCATGAGCATGAGCATGCCACGTACTTCACCATAGTAATGGAGTATCGAAGACGTCCCATGAAGTTTTGGAAGGTACAAGCCATGGAAAGTTTCGTATGAAAATTTTGGTCCAAATTGAGAGACGAATACCTCTTAGCATATAAAGTGTTTTGGAGTGAAACAAAAGCCTAAAATGAAGTTCGTTGAGTCTAGTTTCCAACGCAATAAATCACTCGTCATTACGACATCGGAGTAGAGAATTATGGACATTACAAATTCAGCTGAGAGAGCAGAAACAGCGCTGCTACAGTACTGCTACAGTGCCACCGACTTTACCCACTTATAAAAGGGTTAAAATCCCTCTTTTTGGTCATAAAAACCTCTCAAATACTCCAGAAAAATCAGCAAGCACAAGAGCAAATATACATCACAAAAGTGAGAATTTTGAGTAAATTAAAGTGACGGCGTATTAATCGAGGTCCAAGTAACGTGCGGTTGTGATTATAGTATTATCTTGCGGCGGAATTGGCTTGGATTCAAAGTAAATATTGAACATATTGCTGCTCTAGAAATAATAAGGTCTGAATCTCTCCTTATTAATATTAATTTCAGTTCATTTACGGAGATAAAATTATTACATAGCCGTATAATAAGTTGGATAGTTGAAAAACTTGGAAAACACCGTGTGAGATGTTTTATGGAGCCTATTGGTGTTGATAATATTGTTGTGATGTTGGTATTGTTGTTGTTGTTGTTGATTATTGGGTTGTGATTTCGAGCTAGGCATATAAACAGGGGAGATGATGCTTGAATTTCGGCAGATTCTAAATGGATTTTAATTAAGGGCTTAAGACGAGTATATGACGATGATCCTAACAATAATATGAATGGTCGTATATGTAGATTACGAGTCTATGAATAATCTTAAGTGAATTGCAAGACAGGAAGTAAGTTGGAAGTTCAGAAATTATATTCCAGGTATGTTAAGGCTCGTCCCTTTCTTTCAAAGGCATGATATCTATGTTACGATTTCATAAATGCTTCCATAACTTCTTTGTTTTCAAAAGTTAGAAGTCTATGATTCCAAGGCATGATTCCTTTCCCGATAATCCGTAAATATTTTCCAAGATGTCCTTATTTTTCGAGTCAAAGATTTTTGATTCTATAAGCTTTTATGACAACAACAACGGACATGTTTTTACAATGTTAATGACGATGCTAAAGATGAGAATGTTGAGTTATTTTCGTGATTTTCTTGATTTTTATTCATTGTTGTTGATCTCGCCTATAATAATTGTTCCATCAAGGTGAGATAGAATGATGGTGATTATTCCATAACATAATCGTTGGTTACTGACCTTACGTCACTCCGATTCATTTATATCTTTTCTTTGACTCTTATGAATGCTTTATATATTTGTATGTATTTTTCTCACACCGCACCGCGCTATAGTCGGCTGGGCATGGCACGTAGATGTGCACACCACTGCAGTGGGCATGTTATGATATTTCCCCAGACGCGGGCAAACGATGATAACACCGAGCCTTAATGGCCGGGCATGATACTATATATATGACACCGAGCCTTAATGGCCGGGCATGGTACTATGTATATGTATAAAGATCTTTTTTTTAAAGGCTAAGCATGCATGGCATCCGCCTTATGAGGCATTCAGATGTACAGGTTTTCCCTTTTATTCCATATTACCTTTCATGTCTATATTATGTTGTTATTCATGCCTTACATACTCAGTATATTATTCGTATTGACGTCCCCTTCTTGTGGACGCTGCGCTCATGCCCGCAGGTAGGCAGGGAGACGGATCAGACTCGTAGGTCTTCTATCAGTGGATTCTCAGGAGCACTCCACTTTCATCGGAGCTGCAGTCTATTTGGTATTGTCCTTATGATCATTTGTATTCCATGTAGGGGCTCGTAGACGTGTATGTACAGTTAGATGTTTTGTATCTCCACCGGTTCATGTTGTGGTATAATATATTGGTGGCCTTGTCGGCCTTATTTTGAGCTCTTGATACTTTACTGTTAGCCTTGCCGGCTTCATGATATACGCTGTGTTGTGGCGACCTTGTTGGTCCGTATATATACATATGTGTTGAATGATCAGATATTCCTATGTTGGGCCTTTTCTATGTACAGGTGTTCTTTGGGTTATGATTTATAATGTTCAAAGTAACGGATAAGTCAGGTGGTTCCCGGCCTATGGGTTGGAGCCCGTCATACTCCTGTTAGGGGTGTGACAAATTGGTATCAGAGTAGTTCATCCTAGGGAATGTCTACGAGCCGTGTCCAGTAGAGTCTTGTTTATGGGTGTGAAGCACGCCACACTTATAAAAAAGAGGCTGCAGGGCATTCAGGAACCATTGACCTTTCTTTCTTATCTTAGATCGTGCCATAGAGCTAAATCATAGGATATGATGTCCCTGATCCTAACCTAAATGTTTTGATCATGGATAAGCAGTTGATTATGTCGCTACGAGGAAATTGCTTCGAATTGAAGTTGTTCATCCGAAAGGTATGTTTCCTATTTTATTAATATGAATAGACAAGATTTTGAGCAAGATATTATGGGTATTTGTGATTGCTCTGTGGGGCATTGGATGTGTTTTCTAGGCTGTGTGCAGGAATGAGGTAATAAGAATTATAGAGGAAACTCTGTCGAAATTTTTGCAAATTGAATTGTTTGCATGTCTATATAGAAAGAGTAAAGGGAAAATATGACCATCAGCCGTTTAGTAAGTCATGATTGAAGGGACAACTATGAGACGCTTTCAAAGAGAAGTTTTAGAATGATCTTAATTTAATTTAAAGGAGGAAACCTGGAGGGAAAAATGATTAGTAGTTAAGAAATTGGAATGAGTTGCATCCGAGATTTCGGAGGATTGAGACCTATTGGAAACCAAAAAAAGAGTTGACATTAGGAACTCAAATACGGTGTTACGATTTATATATTGGATTGGTTAGTAAGAGATAACAAAAAGATATTGATATGGAAAAGAAAGTTAACGAGTATGGGGAAGTTCCACCCTAGAAATATATAAATATATACTAGATCAAGATGCGTTTGTACTCATAGTGGAATGTTCTGCAAACTTCTAGGTAGATATTATTAAGTGGCAAACGGGAAAGGGCACTTTAAGGGCAAAGGAAATCAAAGAGGACCTTGAGGACAGAAGTACGAGAAAATGTGGTTATAAATTAATTAAAGGAAGTTATGTGATCGGTGAAGATATGAGGAAGATTAATAAATTAGTAAGGCTGGCCAAAGGTAGACAGTGATGGCATACGACAGTGGACTTGGAATAGAGATGCGATTATAAAGAAAACAGGACGAATATACAAGGAATAGACATACATACGAGCAAGCTATGGTATTTTACAGGGAAATAAGAAATGAACGAAGGAAGAAAGAAAAGAGTGTATTTTACTAAAATTTCATGATGAGAACAAGAATCGGCGGGACATTAGAAGGATTATAACGCATGATTATGATACAAACAATTAGTTAAGAGAAACTATGGGACACTATGAGCTAAATTAAGAAAAGGACGAATCGTGAGAATATGACAGAAAGTATCGACTTTTACCGGTATGATATAAACCCAACTCGGAATCGAGAACCAAGAGTAAGAGAAATCTCAAGGGTACTGGGGAAAGGATGTCTATGAGTACTTATAAGTTGATGGAAATGCGATGAAAGTATGATTAATGATATATTTCTCGATATATAGGCTCGGGTGAAGGGCAAGCTTCGATGTAAGGAACTCTTTAAGTGGTGGCTTGACGGATAAGGTATGTAAGGTGTTCGTTTCCTTCTTTCTTTGGCACGAACCCAACTAGAACATGAACATGAGCGTTCCATAACAACTTCACTCCATTCCTATGCTATGTATTTCAGATCTTAATGCCTTACTTATTTGATTGATTCTTACCATATTATCATGTTTATCATCATTAAGCTAATCCTTGGTTTCGACACGAGCTCCATAATTCATTCGGAGGTTATGACCTTATGTCACTTCGAAAGGTCAAGATCAGATCATTGAATTCTCATCCAAAATCAGCTCCAGGATCAGGAGGCCTCAGAACTTTCCGCTTTCCGTCCGCATTGCGGAAGGAAAGCGGAAGGTCTCAGGACATTGTGCTTTCCGTCCGCATCGCGGAAGGAAAGCGTGGTCCTGCACAGTTTTTTTTCCGGTCCAGACCAATAATGGTATATACGTATGGATAAATGTAATGCACTATTTTACGGCTGAAGGAGCATGGTATAGTCGGGCATTCTATAAGGAGCCTAACGAATTCTGATGTCACCATTGATTCATTAATCTAGAGGACTGTTAGGCATGCAGGAAGGAAGTGGTTTGAGTTGTGTCCAATATGTATGGATGACTTGATACAAGAATCCAGTTAGCAAAAGAGAAATAAATTAAACCAGGTGATAAAAGTAACTCCGACATTATATGGACTAGAGGAGTTGAAGGATCGCTAGGGTCGGCCAATTGACTACCAAAGACGGTCAATACTCGAATGTTACTGGTCTGAGACGAATTAGAATAGAAATGAACTAAATGCATGTATATTATGAGACAGACATGGGAAAGGAGGCATGACAAGATAATGAAGGTTTAGAAATCAAAGGAAATAAGTTTTGTCAATGCAATACGTTGTGTTCCGGGCTATGATTCAAATCGCTCGTACCAGAGAATTTTTTTTGTTACAATTAAATATGCAGCAGACGTACCCCAAAAAGGTAATGGAGGAATATTTTTAGGAATTTCAAAAATCGTTAAAAGAAAGAAAGACAGTAGGCCTATGGATAGCATGACAATAGTAGTACCTGAGACTAGGAAATATCTCCTGCGTCGTGAAATCATAAGTCACCGTTTATATTAAATCGTGAGAGTATATGTCATAGGACCATATAAATAATTGTCCTGATGAAATGGCTAGTAAAATGGTGTGGGGACGACGATAAATATTTGAAGAAGAATGGAAGCTCGTTAAATCTCCATTAGCTGGTAGTATAGGAGAGCCAAGGACTTAAAGAGGGAAGAACACTCATATTGAAAGGAAGTTGTGATTAAGTAAGATTTTATTTTAGTCTCCTGCTTATGAGTTATGTTGTAATGATGTTAAGATTTGAGGAGAGGAAATTGGGGGAAGGATTCAACCATGGATTTGAAGATATTTTGAATAGTAGATTAGCTGGAGATATGATCATTAGTATGTTGTAAGTATAATCTTGTGATAGGGGATAACAACGATGATAAGAAAATATTGTATACAAGTGTATAAGGAATTGTGCTGAGGATTGTTGTATGGGTCGAATAGAGTCCCATTTGAATATAGATTTCTTGGCTATGTATGTTTGACGCATTGGATGAGTAATTTGAGGTAAAGTAGTTAATGAGAATAATAAGCCATTGGCTAGGAAATGCTATTGCAAGCCATCTGGGCGCTACCATAGGTGGAACTATGATGACATTGTAAGGAATTAAGGAGTTTGACAAAAGCATTAAAAAGGAGATGGAATGATATGTATATAAAATCGATTAATACTAAGAGCATAATCTAAAGTAGCACTAGAGAAGCAAGCAAGGAAAAGTCCCACAGCTAAATAAGAAAGTTTCCCACTAGTAGAGAAATAGAGGGTTGCGAAATAGGAGGGACTAAGTCAACGGAGGGTGAAGTCGTGAAAGTAGACGAAGATAAGATCGCAAGAAAAGAATTCAAGGATATAAATAAAGGAGATGGACATTTAAAGAATCAAGAGATCCGCTTGATTAATAAACCAAAATGATAGATAAGTGCGTCAGACTATGGGAAAGACTTATTAAGTGAGAGTTAGGCAAAGGTTAAAAGTAGAAGGAGAACCCCACAGGAAATTATTAAAGGATATCGCGTTTGATTAGAACAATCGGGTGACAATGAAACCTTATAGAACAAGCAACATGATGGCTCTTATTGGAAAAGGAACGAATGAAGGTCATAGGCAAAAGAAAGAATAAAAAGATCTGAATTCGCTGCATGACTAGGAATCTTGGTTATTCATTGACAAACTTCTGAATTCACCCCTAATTCATTAGCCGAACTAAGGATTGGAAAATTTAAGAGTAAATTGAAGGAAAGGAATCATTAAAGAAAATATTTGAGATGTTCTTGATATAAGTACAAGAATTATCATTAGTTATCCAAGTGCCAGAAGTCCAATTGAAGGAAAGAGAAATTAAGTGAGACATTTCGGTGTTAAATTAGTTGAAAGATAAAGTACCGCAAAGATTAATTCGACTGCTATAGAAAGCAAAAAAAAAAAAAAAAAGCTAAAATATGACTAGTCTTGAATTTATCTTTAAGCGAGGAAGAACAAGAATAAGTAAACTCCAAGAAGACAAAAGGCCTGGGACATCTGTAAAACGTAAGAAAGATACGTGGAGATCGAAGAGAACAAAGATTTCTGAATAAAAAGAAGATGGGATCAAAATTGGATAAAAGTATGTGGTAAGTACGGGATAAAAGGGCATACAAGAATGTAAACAACGAAGGCTGAAGAGGCAATGAGAACGATAAAGCATAAAGAGTTAGCAGACAGACATATAATAAGAAAAGGGACGACCTTGAGTACGAGCGTAAATTTGGCGACAAAAGAAGAAGGATAAATTATGTAATTCGGATAAGTTCAGTTTTAAATGAGCAAGTAATACTGCAAGTAAGTAAAGTAAATACTGACAAATACATGTAAGAACATTGATATCTACCTCGGAGCGAACTCTACCTCAACATTCGAGAACGAATGTTTTTGAGGGGGGGGGGGGGGGGGGGGAGAATGTTACACCCTGCACTTTCGGAGCATGAGCATGAGCATGCCACGTACTTCACCATATTAATGGAGTATCGAAGACGTCCCATGAAGTTTTGGAAGGTACAAGCCATGGAAAGTTTCGTATGAAAATTTTGGTCCAAATTGAGAGACGAATACCTCATAGCATATGAAGTGTTTTGGAGTGAAACAAAAGACTAAAATGAAGTTCGTCGAGTCTAGTTTCCAACACAATAAATCGCTCGTCGATACGACATCGGAGTAGAGAATTATGGACATTACAAATTCAGCTGAGAGAGCAGAAACAGCGCTGCTACAGTACTGCTACAGTGCCACCGACTTTACCCACTTATAAAAGGGTTAAAATCCCTCTTTTTGGTCATAAAAACCTCTCAAATACTCCAGAAAAATCAGCAAGCACAAGAGCAAATATACATCACAAAAGTGAGAATTTTGAGTAAATTAAAGTGACGGCGTATTAATCGAGGTCCAAGTAACGTGCGGTTGTGACTATAGTATTATCTTGCGGCGGAATTGTCTTGGATTCAAAGTAAATATTGAACATATTTCTGCTCTAGAAATAATAAGGTATGAATCTCTCCTTATTAATATTAATTTCAGTTCATTTACGGAGATAAAATTATTACATAGCCGTATAATAAGTTGGATAGTTGAGAAACTTGGAAAACATCGTGTGGGATGTTTTATGGAGCCTATTGGTGTTGATAATGTTGTTGTGATGTTGGTATTGTTGTTGTTGTTGATGATTATTGGGTTGTGATTTCAGGCTAGGCATATAAACAGGGGAGATGCTGTCCGAATTTCGGCAGATTCTAAATGGATTTTAATTAAGGGCTTAAGACGAGCATATGACGATGATCCTAAAAATAATATGAATGGTCGTATATGTAGATTACGAGGATACGAATAATCTTTAGTGAATTGCAAGACAGGAAGTAAGTTGGAAGTCTAGAAATTATATTCCAGGTATGTTAAGGCTCGTCCCTTTCTTTCAAAGGCATGATTCCTATGTTATGATATCATAAATTCTTCCATAACTTCTTTGTTTTCAAAAGTTATAAGTCTATGATTCCAAGGCATGATTTCTTTCCCGATAATCCGTAAATGTTTTCCAAAATGTCCCTATTTTCCGAGTCAAAGATTTATGATTCTATAAGCTTTTATGACAACAACAACGGACATGTTTTTACAATGTTAATGACGATGCTAAAGATGAGAATGTTGAGTTATTTTCGTGATTTTCTTGATTTTTATTCATTGTTGTTGATCTCGCCTATAATAATTGTTCCATCAAGGTGAGATAGAATGATAGGGATTATTCCATAACATAATCAGAGGTTACCGACCTTACGTCACTCCGATGTATTTATAGCTTTTATTTGACTCTTATGCATGCTTTATATATATGTATGTATTTTTCTCACACCGCGCCGCGCTATAGTCGGCCGGGTATGGCACGTAGATGTGCACACCACTGCAGTGGGCATGTTATGATATTGCCCCGGACGCGGGAGGCCCGGACGCGGGATAATGATGATAACACCGAGCCTTAATGGCCGGGAATGGTACTATGTATATGTATAAAGATCATTTTTTTAAAGGCTAAGCATGCATGACATCCGCCTTATGAGGCATTCAGATGTACAGGTTATCCCTTTTATTCCATATTACCTTTCATGTCTATATTATGTTGTTATTCATGCCTTACATACTCAGTACATTATTCGTACTGACGTCACTTCTTGTGGATGCTGCGCTCATGCCCGCAGGGAGACGGATCAGACTCAAAGGTCTTCTATAAGCGGATTCTCAGGAGCACTCCACTTTCATCGGAGCTGCAATCTATTTGGTATTGTCCTTATGATCATTTCCATGTAGAGGCTCGTAGACGTGTATGTACAGTTAGATATTTTGTATCTCCACCGGTTCATGTTGTGGTATAATATATTGGTGGCCTTGTCGGCCTAATTTTGAGCTCTTCATACTTTACTGTTAGCCTTGCCGGCTTCATGATATACGCTGTGTTGTGGCGACCTTGTCGGTCCGTATATATACATATGTGTTGAATGATCGGATATTCCTATGTTGGGCCTTTTCTGCGTGCAGGTGTTCTTTGGGTTATGGTTTATAATGTTCAAAGTAATGGATAGGTCGGATGGTTCCCAGCCTACGGGTCGGACCCCGTCATACTCCTGGTAGGGGTGTGACAGTATCTATGTCTAGAGATTCTAGAGCCTGTGACATGATGTTATTGTGAGGATAATGGTCTTGTGGTATGAATTCCTTGATGTTGCTCATTGTTGCTAGTCTCACTTTATGATACTAGTTCCATTAAGGTGAGGCATGCCGATTATGATTGTTCCATAAGATAATCGGAGGTTACCGACCCTACGTCACTCGGATATAGTCACAGCTTTTACTTGAACTCTTATGCATGCTTCATGTTGAGTGTATGATGATGAGATTACACCGTGCCTATTTGGCCGGACATGACACCGCTAAGGCGGGCTGCTTATGATTACACTGTGCCTAGATGGCCGGACATGACACCGCTAATGCGGGCTGCTTACGATTACACCGTGCCTAGAGGGCCGGACATGACACCACTAGTGGGTGGCGTGTGATAGTTACCCGGACGTGGGTTAACGATGGTGGTATATTTGATATGCATAACATGTGTTTTCCATTAAAAGCTAAACAGGTTATATCTTCGCTTTATGTTTCATAATTTCTTTATTATGTTGGTATTATTCATGCCTTACATACTCAGTACACTTTTCGTACTGACGTTCTTTTTTTTTCTTGGACGCTGTGTTCATGCCCACAGGTAGATAAGGAGGTGGCCCAAATCCCTAGGAGCTACTCACCAGATTTACAGGAGCACTCCACTCTTCCGGAGGTGCCATTTTTGCAATATTATTTTATGTATATATATTCTGGCACGACGGGGTCTTGTCCCGTCCTTATGTCTTAGTACTCTAGTAGAGGCTCGTAGATACGGATGCATGGGTAGTTGATGTCTTATGGATATATCGACGTATATTTTGTATATCATTTTTCAACCGTGAGGGCTTATGTATGTTTATGTATTACCTTGGAGATTATATGTGTCTAGGATGAGTACGATGACTAGCATATGAGTGGTGCTCGGTAGTCAGCTCCGGGTAGTCGTCATAGCCCCCTACTCTGTGTCGTGACAAAGTGGTATCAGAGCAGTTCCGTCCTACGGGTATGTCTACGAGCCGTGTCTAGTAGAGTCTTGTTTTTTGGTGTGAAGCGCGCCACAGTTATAAACAGGAGGCTGCGGGACATTTAGGAAAAATGACCTTTTTTTTTCTTATTAGATCGCGCCACAGAGCCATTTTATAAGATTTTCTCCTCTTTAATTGTGCGTTATGATTTCAGCGATGCCGGTAAAGAGAAAAGCCACAGCCACCCAGAAGGGCAAGGCTACGACAGAAAGGCGGATGGAAAGGGAGCCACCAACGAATATAGAAGAAGGTGAATCTCATAATGAGGCTCCATCCAATACCTGTCACACTCCGCCTATTCTAGAAGAACAAAAGCGGGCTTCGGCTCCAGCTCCTATGCCTCCAGTTCCTCCACGAGTGCTTCGAGTCGACAAATAACTGAAGCTATTCAGCTATTGACACAGCTAGTTGCCGCTCAGGCTCAGCGGCAAAGTACGGGTCCAGGTGACAGGGCGACTAGTACTAGAGCCCGTGATTTCATGAGTTTAAATCCTCCAGAATTTTTTGGGTCAAAGCTGGACGAAGACCCACAAGGTTTTGTTGATGAGATGCTAAGGACGTTGAGAATCATCCATGCCTCCGATACTGAATCCGTGGCGTTGACATCTTATAGACTCCGAGATGTGGCAGTTCTTTAGTATAATAACTGGATATCTTCAAGAAAGGAAAATGCACCTCCCCCAGTTGGCAGGAATTTGTAGATGCTTTCCTTCGTCACTATTTGCCACCCGAGGTTCGAAGGACCCGTGCTGACAGGTTTCTAAATCTAGAGCAAGGGAATATGAGTGCTCAGGAGTATAGTCTCCATTTCAATTCATTGGCCCGGTATGCTCCCACTATGGTAGCTGATATGGGAGATAGAGTACGTAGATTTGTGAGTGGCTTAGGACCCCATTTGTTCAATGATTGCTTGGCAGCTTCATTGTAGGAGGGGATGAATATTTCCCGCATTCGGGCTCATGCCCAGAACATAGAAGAGTAGCAACATCAGCAAAGGGGTGAGCGCGATATTGCTAAAGGGTAGAGCAAGAAGGCCAAATATGCTAGTAGTGAGTATAGAGGGGGTCAACAACAGTACTCCAGGTAATCGGGCCAGTCCGCGACTGGTGCACCTCCTCGATTCGCGAGTAGGATATTTGATCGCCCCATTCATTCAGGACAGGGTCAGAGCTCGAGAGCTTCGGGTTCCAAGTTTGGAGGTGATTATAGTCAGAGGAGACCACCGGTCCCACGATGTGGTAAATGTAGAAAGTTACATTCGGTCCCGTGTCGCCAAGGCTCAGATGCTTGTTATGTTTGTGGACAGACTGGGCATGTGATGCGTGATTGTCCTTCGAGGTATGGTAGAGGTGGGGTTCAGCCCACAGGATCGGCAAACGATTCTTCCTCGTCTGTGCGCCCGGTCGGGCAGGCTCTCCAGGTTTCCACAGGCTGCGGTAGGGGCAGAGGAGGAGCATCTAGTTTAGGCGGTACTCAACCCCGTATTTATGCTTTAGCCGGACGTCAAGATCTTGAGTCCTCCCCGGATGTGGTTGCAAGTATACTATCTATATTTTCTCACGATGTTTATGCATTGATTGATCCGGGTTCTACGTTGTCTTATATTACCCCTTATATTGCTGACCACATTAGGGTGAAACCCGAGCCCATCAAACCTTTCGAGGTATCTACTCCGGTTAGTGATCCCGTAATAGCTAGACAAGTATACAAAAATTGTGTGGTTGTGGTATGTAATCATCTGACTATTGCTGATTTAATTGAGCTGGAAAGGTTAGATTTTGATGTGATTATGGGCATGGATTGGTTGGCCTCTTGTTATGCTAATGTGGATTGTAGAACGAAAATAGTCCAATTCCAATTCCCAGGAGAACCCGTACTTGAATGGAAAGGTATTACAGTGTCTCCAAGAGGTAGGTTTATTTCCTACCTTAAGGCAAGGAAGATGATCGCGAAAGGCCATATTTATCATCTAGTCCGAGTTCATGACACTGAAGCAAAGCCGCCGACTTTTCAATTTGTCCAGGTAGTAAATGAATTTTCGGATGTATTTCCAAATGAACTTCCAGACCTTCCTTCGGAAAGAGAGATTGACTTTGCTATTGATGTGTTGCCGGGCACCAAGCCTACATCTATTCCTCCTTACGGAACGGCTCCTGCAGAATTGAAAGAGCTAAAGGCTCAATTGAAAGATTTGCTTGAGAAGGTATTCATTAAACCCAATTCATCGCCATGAGGAGCACCCGTCTTTTTTGTAAGAAAGAAGGATGGTTCTCTGCGAATGTGCATAGACTACAGACAGTTAAACAAGGTGACAATAAAAAATAAATATCCGCTTCCAAGAATCGATGATTTGTTTGACCAATTACAGGGTGCCAAATGGTTTTCCAAAATTGATCTAAGATCGGGATATCACCAAGTGAGGGTTAGAGAGGAATATATTCCCAAAACGGCTTTCAGAAAGAAATATGGCCATTATGAATTTCGGGTGATGTCATTTGGGTTGACTAACGCTCCAGCGGGGTTTATGAATCTGATGAATAATGTATTCAGGCCTCTCTTAGATCTGTTTGTGACCGTGTTCATTGATGACATTCTAGTATGCTCTCGGACAAAAGTAGAGCATGCAGACCATTTACGCATTGTCCTTGAAATTCTTCGGACTCGAGAATTGTATTCAAAATTTTCAAAATGTGAATTTTGGCTTAATTCTATGACTTTTCTGGGCCACATCATCTCAGCTGACGGTATTCGAGTTGATACTCAGAAAATATAGGCTGTGAAGACTTGGCCAAGGCCTACAACACCTACAGAAGTCCGTAGCTTTCTGGGATTGGTAGGTTACTATAGAATATTTGTGGAAGGATTTTCCTCTATTTCAGCACCATTAACGAAGCTAACTCAGAAATTAGCAAAATTCTAATGGACTGATGCTTGTGAACGCAGTTTCCAAGAATTGAAGGATAGATTAACTTTAGCCCCAGTCCTGACACTCCCTGAAGGTTTAGATGGTTATGTTGTGTATTATGATGCTTTTGGCATTGGGTTAGGCTGCGTGTTGATGCAACACGATAAGGTCATTGCCTATGCTTCTCGGCAGTTACGGAAACATGAGAAGAACTATCCGACCTATGATCTTGAATTGGCCGCGGTTATTTATGCGCTAAAAATGTGGAAACATTATTTGTATGGCGTTCATGTTGATATTTATACAGATCACAAGAGTCTCCAATATATTTTCAAACAGAAGGAGTTAAATCTTCGACAGAGGCGATGGTTAGAATTATTAAAGGATTATGATGTGAGTATTCTACACTACCCCGGAAAGACGAATGTAGTAGCTGATGCACTTAGCATCAAATCAATGGGAAGTCTATGTGAGGTCCCTTCGGAGAAGAAAGAATTAATTTGTGAGCTTCACCAACTAGCCGGCCTTGGAGTTCGTCTAATTGATTCAGGTGATGCAAGAATTGGTATTGATAACCCAGCTGTTTCGTTCTTAGATTTGAAGGTGAGAGAGCGCCAATATGAAGACCGTCAGTTGGGTCACTATGGAGATAAACTTCCTGAGAAAGAGAAGTCGCCATTTGAAATTTCTGTAGATGTAATTCTTAGATACCGAGACAGACTATGTGTTCTAAATTTTGCAGGACTACGTCATCGGATTCTAGAAAAAGCTCATTACTGTTGGTATTCCATTCACCCAGGATCGACAAAAATGTATCACGATCTCAAGTTAATGTATTGGTGGGATGGAATGAAGAAAGACATAGCAGAGTTTGTAGCTCAATGTCCAAATTGTCAACAGGTGAAAATCGAGCATCAAAAGCCAGGAGGATTATTGCAAGCGATGGAAATTCCAACCTGGAAATGGGAAGTGATTAACATGAATTTCATTGTAGGTTTTCCTCGTTCTCAGCGAAAATATGACTCCATATGGGTGATTGTTGACAGGCTCACGAAATCAGTTCATTTTCTTCCAGTCAGAACCACATATTCAGCAGAGATTTATGCAAGGTTATATATTAAGGAGATAGTGCGATTTCATGGGGTCCCGATATCCATTATCACAGATCGAGGAACACAATTTACAGCTAAATTCTGGAAGTCTTTCCGAGAAGGTTTGAGTACTCAGGTAAGGCTTAGCACAACGTTTCATCCACAAACTGACGAGCAAGCCGAACGCACTATTCGGACCTTGGAAGATGTGTTACGGGCATGTGTGCTATATTTCGGTGGTAGCTGGGACGACCACTTACCTCTTATTGAGTTTGCAAATAACAACAATTATCAGTCCAGTATTCAGATGGCCCCGTATGAAGCTCTATATGGAAGAAAGTGTAGATCCCTAATTGGGTGGTTTGAAGTAGGAGAGGTACAACTAATAGGTCCGGAGTTGATTCAATAAGTGGTGGAAAAGATCAAGGTTATCCGAGATCGATTGTTGACAACCCAAAGTCGCCAGAAATCTTATGTGGACAACCGTTGGTGAGACTTAGAATTCCAAGTTGATTATTGGGTATTCCTGAAGGTATCACCGATGAAAGGCATGATAATATTTGGCAAGAAGGGAAAATTAAGTCCTCGATACATTGAACCTTATAAGATTGTCCGCAAGATAGGCCAAGTAGCTTATGAACTGGACTTACCCCCAGAACTTGAATCAGTCCATCCGATTTTTCATGTGTCAATGCTCCGCAAATGTGTTGGAGATCCAACTAGAATCATACTGATAGATGATGTCCAAATTACTGAGAAGTTGGCTTATGAAGAGGTGCCCATTGCCATACTAGATAGGCAAGTGCGGAAGCTCAGAAACAAAGAGGTGGCTTCGGTCAAAGTCTTGTGGCGAAACAATAATCGAGAGGAAATGACTTGGGAAGTGGAAAAAAGCATGAAGTCCAAGTACCCACACTTGTTTCCACACCCATAAGAGATTCAAGATGGGAAATCAATATTATGAGGTATGTAATGCTTTCTTTTTAGTGTTTTTAGTCGCGTGTGGACATATTTTCTTGCTATTGTATTGTAGACCTGTGAGGCTATTATGGGCTGTTTTCATAGGATGGTAGCGCTATATTACAGGGGAAACTCTAGCGAAATTTTTGTAGAATTCCCGAGAACTTAACATTCGAGGACGAATGTTTTTAAAGGGGGGAAGAGTGTTACTCCTCGAAATAATTCATGTCATCGTATGGTAGATAGACTAACGTGGGGTAAGAAGTATATGATGTTTCTACAAGTAAGAAGTAGTACGTAACAGTTCTAATTAAGTTTCCAAAGACATTTGAGGTAGGAGAAGAAAGTTCGTTGAAGAATGCCAAGCATAAGTCGTGCTTTGAAGCAGGGTTTGCAAAGTACCGAGCTAATGTGGATTTAATAATGTCTTGAGGAAAAAGTTATAACGCTCCTTAGGTCGTTAATGAAGTGCTTAACAAGTGCTAAGAAGGTTCCATAAGGATTGGAGACCAAACGAAACGACGGAAATAATTTCAGGAAAGTGGAGTTATACGACCACTTATACGGTCCGTATAACCCAACAGGAAGGATGTTTTCCCTGATGGTGAAATACGGTCACTTATACGGACCGTATAATGTTATACGGACCGTATAAGTGTCCGTATAACACCCGACAAGATGAGTATTTTTCCAAGTATATACATGTGTTCCCACTTCTAATTCCTCATTCTTCCAACTCCACCACTTCTCTCACGACCTCTAGAAGGTTCTACACATTTCACTCACATAAATCCAAGACAAATCAAAGAGAAACATCATCAATCCAAGGAAATTAAGTGCAAGGAAGCTCTCTAGAGTTGCTAAATCTCTTGGAAGTGAAGTTAAGGTTTTCTTCAAGTGAACCATTTCCATCCAAAACTCATTTCTACACCATAAAAGGTGAGTTTTATGATCATTTCATGTTACTTAGAATATTGAACAGTTAAAAGACTTGGATTATGGAATAAAGTAGAATATGGAGCTCACATGTGAAAATAATGATATTCTTGGAAAATAGTTTGACATGAACCATAATTCTTGATATGTTGTGAGTATTATTTTGTTGTAAATGATATTAAGAATATTGGAGAAACATTTTATGGGGATGAATGTGGTGTTGTATGATGGCCATGGTTATGGATGACCTTAAGAAGAGATTTTGAGAATTGAATAATGTCGAACTTGTCGAAGTTATCGAATATGGTATTATGAATGTTGTTATTCATGTTTGGAAGTTGTTATATCATATGGAAGAAGTTGTAGAAACAAAGGAGATGCTGCCCAATTTTCATTAACCTTAGTTTAAGCTTAATCATGTTATCGATTATCTAATCCTAGCACGAATTCCCTTTAATGAAGAATTATGAACTTGGAAGGAAGCGTTTAGTCGGCAAGTTAGAAAGGGGAAAAGGTAAGTAAGGCTATTCCCTCTTTCTTTCAAAAGGCATGACTCATATATTACTATCTCTATTTATGATTTCCATGACTTTCCTTCATTCCAAAAGTTACAAGTCTATGATTATTAAGAGCTTCTCATGGGATAAAGATAAGAGATATGTTATGAATATCATAATGATGATGACGTATCTATGTCTAGAGATTCTAGAGCCTATGATATGATGTTATTGTGAGGATAATGGTCTTGTGGTATGAATTCCTTGATGTTGCTCATTGTTGCTAGTCTCACCTTATGATACTAGTTCCTTCGAGGTGAGGCATGCCGATTATGACTGTTCTATAAGATAATCGGAGGTTACCGTCCTTACGTCACTCTGATAGAGTCATAGCTTTTACTTGAACTCTTATGCATGCTTCATGTTAAGTGTATGATGATGAGATTATACCGTGCTTATTTGGCCAGACATGACACCGCTAAGGCGGGCTGCTTATGATTACACTGTGCCTAGATGGCCGAACATGACACCGCTAATGCGGGCTGCTTACGATTACACCGTGCCTAGAGGGCCGGACATGACACCACTAGTGGGCGGTGTGTGATAGTTACCCGGACGCGGGTTAACGATGATGGTATATTTGATATGCATAACATGTGTTTTCCATTAAAAGCTAAACAGGTTATATCTTCGCTTTATGTTTCATCATTTCTTTATTATGTTGGTATTATTCATGCCTTACATACTCAGTACACTTTTTGTACTGACGTTCATTTTTTTTCTTTGACGCTGTGTTCATGCCCACAGGTAGACAAGGAGGTGGCCCAAATCCCTAGGAGCTACTCAGTAGATTTACAGGAGTACTCCACTCTTCCGGAGGTGCCATTTTTACGATATTATTTTATTTATATATATTTGGGCCCGACGGGGTCCTGTCCCGTCCTTATGTCTCAGTACTCTAGTAGAGGCTCGTAGATACTGATGCGTGGGTAGTTGATGTCTTATGGATATATCGGCGTATATTTTGTATATCATTTTGCAGCCGTGAGGGATTATGTATGTTTATGTATTGCCTTGGAGATTATATGTGTCGAGGATGAGTACGATGACTAGTGTATGAGTGGTGCTCGGTAGTCAGCTCCGGGTACTCGTCATGGCCCCCTAGTCTGTGTCGTGATAAGACTTGGTCCAGCAAGCTATGGAGAAAGTCAAGCTTTTACAGGATCGATTATTAACAGCTCAGAGTTGTCAGAAATCCTATGCAGATAATCGTCGAAGGGACTTAGAGTTTCAAGTGAAAGATTGGGTATCCCTAAGGTGTCACCAATGAAGGGCGTCATGAGATTTTTCAAAAAGGGGAAGCTTAGTCCTCGGTATATTGGACCTTATGAGATTGTACGCAAGGTAGGCCAAGTGGTTTACGAATTAGATCTACCTCCTGGTTTGGAGTCAGTTCACCTAGTTTTCCATGTATTGATGCTTCGTAAGTACATTGGAGATCCTTCTAGAGTTGTACCGATAGATGATGTTCAAGTCACCGAGCAATTATCCTATGAAGAAGTTCCCATTGCCATTTTAGATAGGCAAGTACGGAGACTCAGAACCAAAGATGTAGCTTCGGTTAAAATTTTATGGACAAATAATAATAGAGAGGAAATGACTTGGGAAGTAGAAGAAGACATGAAGTTCAGGTGCCCGCATTTATTTCCACCTCCAGAGGAGACTCAGGCGGAGACGCCATTGTCCTCAGGTATGTAGTGCTTTCCTTGATGCTTTCTTGGTCGTGTGTGACCATGGTTATTGATGTTGTTGTTGTGGCCCTGTGAGGAAATGTATTTTTGTTGCTGTGGCAGGATGGTAGTGTCATATTATAGGGGAAACTCTGGCAAATTTTTTATAGAATCCCCAAGAACCTAACATTCGAGGACGAATATTCCTAAGGGGGGAAGAATGTTACATCTCAGAAATTTTGGATTTGTTGCTTTGGGAGTAAACTAAGGTGAGCTTAAGATGAACACGAAATCCTTACAAGATTAAGGAGAGTATTAGGTAGCTTAAAGTGCGTACTTTAAGATTTTGAAGTTATATGAATAGGTGAAACCTAGTTTGTTGAAGGAAGTGAAATGTAAGTCGTGTTCGGAAAGGTTTTAGTTATAGTTGAGCTAATATTTATTTGGTAATGTCTTAAGGGGATACTATAGGGCCTATTGTATGGTTAATGAAGTGTTATATAAGTGCCAAGGAGGTTCCACGAGGATTGGAAGTCAAACGAGTCGACGAGAATGAAAGTCGGGAAGTTCCAGTTGTACGGCCATTTGTACGGACCGTATAAATTATACGGCCCGTATAATGGTCCATAGATTGCTTCCAGAGAAGGGTGATCCCTGGTGAGATTTACGGTCCAATTATACGGCCCGTATAATAGACCGTATAATCGGGTCGGGTCAGATTTTTATTTTATATACATGGACAACCCTCACTTTATTTTTCATTTCTCACTTTCTCCAAACTCTTCAAAGATCTAAAACCTTTCTCTAAGCATCTTACACTCAAACCCAAGAGATTACAAAGATCAAATAGCAAGAATCGAAGTGTTCATGTGTTAGAAGGCTTCCTAGGGTTGGTAGATTTCAAGAAATTCTTAGGTAACGAAGCTAGGGTTTTTGCACAAGTTGATAGCTACTCAAAAGCTTGTTCCTATGGGATAAAAAGGTTAGTTTTCATGCTTATTTCATGTTATTAAGAATGATTGGTTGTAACAAAACTTGGATGAAAGGAGAAAATGTACAGGATGAGTTCTAAATATGGATTTCATGATTTTTATGAGTAGTAAACTAATTTGAGTCATGATTCTTAGTAAGATGTAGATATGTTCTTGTTATAAAAGGTAATAATGGTGATGAGGAAGCGTTGTATGAAAATGTGCAAAAGTTGGTATGAAGCTAGTAGTATGAGTTGAATATGAGGGTGAATATTGAAGGCTTAATGGAATGGGATTACTTGATATTGATGTTATTGATGTTATTATGGATGTTTGGGAGTTGTTTTGTAATATAGTGGAAGTCGATGAAATAGGGAAAATGTTGCCCAATTTTCGTTAGATCAGGAATTATTCTAGTTTGGGTTTAAGAGTATCATTAAGGCTTAACCATGGCATGAATCCTTCTAAATGTAGATTTCTCAAGCTTCGACAGTGAACGCTAAGTAGTTAAGAAGACGACGAGATATGTAAGGCTAACCTTCATGATTCCTTTGCTATATACCCTCTCATTGGTTCCAAAATGTCTTCCAAATGACTTCATCCCTAGAATAACTAAAGCTCATGATTGTCAATATTTTCACGATGCTATTACCTCCTTTATATGAGAGTTGATCCTCCAAGGAAGGTTGTAATGAAAAACGATGATGATGATGATGTTGATAATGCTTATGGACACTTATGTATACGTGTATAAGTATATATGGCTATTATGTAACACCGAGCTTCTATGGCCGGGTATGAAGTCTATCGCGCACACACCACTGCAGTTGGGTACGGATGACACTGAGCCTTGGTAGGGCCAGGTATGTATAACACCGAACCTTATCATGGTCGGGTATGTAAGACACTGAA
The DNA here is from genome assembly GCF_019175385.1 of Lycium barbarum. NCBI lineage: Eukaryota > Viridiplantae > Streptophyta > Magnoliopsida > Solanales > Solanaceae > Lycium > Lycium barbarum. The sequence continues at coordinate 26,297,040 of NC_083343.1, forward strand.
CCTCTATGGTCGGGTATGATACTTCTAAATGTATAGATGTATGAAATGGAAGTCTCCCATTAGGAAGAGGGTAAGTAAATATGATGAACGTTGCTAGAGGTATACATAGCTCTTTTAGTCCATGACTCGTCTATCTTATGTTATTTCTTATGCTTCCATTATGTTCTTGATTATGCTTTACATACTCAGTACATTATTCGTTTGATTCCTTTTATTTGTGGACGCTGCGTCATGCTCACAGGTGGACAGAGAGACAAACTTGATCCATAGATTACTTGTTCAGGGACTTCATAGAGGAGCTCCATTTCATCCGGAGCTGTAGCTGTTGGTACTATTCTTTTGTGTACATACATATGGTCATGGCTGGGTCCTGTCTTGTCTATATGATGTTACATACTCTCTTTAGAGACTCGTAGACAGTTGTGCATGGTTAGATGTCTCTTAGCCTTGTCGGCTTACATTTTGTATATTATTTTGTTAGCCTCATCGACTTGTGTATATGGGTATGGGCATAGTTGTTGATGATGATATAAATGTGTCATTTCCCTATGAGATTAGTATTATGGATGTATAGAAAGCATGAGTAGGCCATGTGGCGCACCTAGATGTGAATATGTATGTACGATAAGAGGTGCCCGGGTGGGTTAGCAGTGGGTTCTCATCATGGCCCTCCAGTTGGGTTAGCAGTGGGTTCTCATCATGGCCCTCCAGTTGGTTTGCTCGGTTTCTGTAAGGTGCCGGGTGCCTATCACGCCTTACCAATGGTGGGGTGACAGAGGGCTTGTATGTGAATAAGTAAATGAGATGAAGTTAATGGTTATCGTATAACGAGTTTTATTTGAGAATTTACCTTCATGCATGTGGTGTTAGTTGAGAGTTAGATGTATGGTCCATCGAGTTAAAGGAGCAGGAGTATGCCAGATGGTGCTTGGTAGGCTAGCTCCGGGTACCCGTCATGGCCCTCTAGTTGGGTCGTGACATGTTTGAACTGTGAAAATTGCCAGATATGTCATGTGTCCTTTCCTCTTCCATGAAAATTCAAAAGAATGTCTGTACTAAATTGTCACTTCCTTCTTGAACAAATATGGTGTTCCCTCTTGCACCTATCCTAAAGTGCCACCTCTACCTCTTTAAAGGACATTTCTCCTCGTCCTTCTCTTTCTTTGCTTTCCCAAATCTTTGAACTTCAGGACTTCATTTGAACATATCTCTTGTACAATCGCCTAAACTCTTCACTTTTCTGTCTTGTCACCAAATGCTTATCAAACATCACCAATCCTCGTCAAGCCTGAGCAAATAGAGTCCAAATCATCACCCTCAATGCACTCAACTTCCTCTGATCATTGCATAAATAAAGCAATTTCAGCCTTTCATATACCCGTTCCTTCAAAACCCAGCAAGCGTAGAACGACTAGGAAATTTGCATCCCTGACAGCGATCTTTGGTCAAAAGGGAACATATGATCACATGAGTGGCAAGAATGGAAAGTTTGATGACTCAAGTTCTCGCTGTACCGCAGAAATGCCAAGCCTTGAGGGCTCTGAAGATGAAGAGGAGACACCTTTGATACGGAAAATTTCAAAGAAAGAAATGGTGAGTGAAAATAAATATTTGTCTGACCCAAAGTGGAAAGGTGATTTGAGTGAAAATATGGGTCTTCAAAGCAGAGAAGAGAAGAGAGGAGAGGAACCAAGTGCCCTATTGTTACCCAAGAAAAGAAAGATGAGTACAAGTGAGAGACCAAGTTCCTACAAAAGGAAAAGCAGTAAAATAGAAGGAAGAAAGAATAAAGAGAACCTACAAAAACAAAAGGTTCTCTTTGGAAGAGTCTTTGATATCAATCTGAAAGAGGAGCCTGGCATGAAAGACTTGATGGAAATGGTGGAGTTCTAGGAGTGGAGCCATCTATTTAATCAACCACTACCATGTGTATATAAAGCCGATGTGGTTGAATTCTACGAGAATTTGCTCTGTATAAATGATGATGCTCTGGCCCTAGCAGTGAATCTGACAGAGTTTGTGCTCACTGAGTCGATACTTGGAGAAATACTGAGAGTAAAGACAACGGGATTGAGAGCTGTAGCAGACAAGAGATCTCCAGATTTCAAAAAGGTCATCGTCAAAGTTGCAAGGTCAGCAGCAAAAGCTAGTGTCTATAAGAATGAGCTTAAGCCTGAGCATTAACTAGTCTTCTAGTTTGTCAGCAAAGTGCTTTTACCAAGAATGGAGGGACGATATACCGTCACGGTGGCAGATCTGGTTCTAATGGAAGCTCTTACATCTTTTGAACCAATCAACTTGCCTACCATCATAATGGAGAGAACGAGTAAGGTGGTGCGAATTGTGCAAGGAGGACCTGGTCTCCCATATGGATTTTTCTTAACGAAAGTCCTTGGGCACTATAATGTAAGAACTAGTAGAGCCTCCTTGAGAACTAAGGACCTTGTGTTCTCTCTGGTCACCCTGAAGGAGTGTGAGGTTGTGCCACAGGGACCAAGTGCTGGAAGTCCATCCACTTTCTCAATTTTAATTGAAGCTCAAGAAGCGGCAAATGTAGAGATCAAACTACTCAAGGAGGAAAATGCCCTTCTAAAAGCCCAACTGGCTAAACGACCGAAAGAACTAGGTTCCGGGCGAAAAGCAGAAGAAGAACTTGGGAAGCTACAAGCAAAGAGGGATCAGTTGAGAACTCAAGTGGACTCACTAAGAGATGAGATGATAAAGGATCGTCAAGCCCATAGAAATTGACGTATACTTGCTCATCCCCTTTAAGTCTCTACAATGTCTAGAAAATCCTTTTTCGCCCCCATCCCTTTTGCATAAAATTGAAGTCACCTTTTTCGGAATTTTGGCAGATTTTGCAGTTTAACTATCATTTGTGTATACTTAATTGATTACTATCTGAAATTGTGTTGATCTTTCTAGTGGCATATTGTTGTGTTCCTACGCATTATTGCTAGCTTACTTTCCTATACCTTACTCATGATTATGTTGCCCCTGTGGGTCTGAGTTAATATGCCCTCTGTGTACCTTACATGTCGGTAGAGATAGCTGAAACGCCGAACCACTTGTTGCACACAAGTACAACTGTGAGTTGGCCCATGCTTTAGGTCAAAATTGAAGAGTGGTCTCTTTCCACCCCATATGCTCCCACTATATATACAACATGATGCTAACATATGTGAGTCTACTTGAAAACCTAATTTAAATCATGCAAAGCTGCCATCACAAGTTCTCAAGATCTCTCAAGAACAAAGTTACTTTCAAGCTGAAGAATCAGAACCTGATATGAGTTTAGTCTCTATTCTTTAGGTCATTGTAAATCTTTGTTCATTTGTGCTTAAACTGAAAACCTACTCTTCTTGTTTAGAAGTTTCTTGTAGGTATCTTAAATTCTCAAAGTGTGCTTGTTGGAAGTGTGTTTCCTCAAGCTTTTGAGTAGTATACTAGGCTAGAGTTAGTCTAGATGGATTAGTGGTCCTTGGCTAGAGTTAGTTAAGTGGAGGTGCTTGCAATCGGAGTATTGCAAGTGTGAAGGGACTACGGGGGTTAGTTCCTAGGTTGCATAAGCTTTATTGTATGAGTGAGGGATTATGGGAGTTAATTCCTAGCTTACGATAGAGTTGTAACCTAATGTTGCTCGGTGTAATGGAGTTGAAATCCTACTGGGGTAGGTCGTGGTTTTTAATCCCTTTAGCAAGGAGTTTTCCACGGTAACATCCTGTGTCCTTTACATACTACATTGCATAAGGGAACTGGTATACAACCAGGTCACTTATACATTATTTGGTGGACGCATAGCCTGCAACACATCTTTTTTGCTCTTTATATCGTATTAGATAATTCTAGTGGGCTTCCTTTTATTTATGGTTTATCAGATGTGGCTCAATGCATTTACTATTTGATTCAGTAAGGTTGATATTGATGTGAATGATAAATTAAACTTGTATAGCATATTATAACAGGAGGGAAAAAGAATTAGTGCAATGAATGAGTGAAATTTGCTTTGTTTGTCTGATGAGAAATTGAGAGTTTTGAAATAGTGAAGGAATAGGAAATATTAGTAGAAACTTGAAACAAAAGTTGAGGACGATGAAGTACCTACACTGTACATGACGCCGGTCATTGCTTCTGCTCTTGTTAAGGACGAGTGTGAGAATAATGACGCCATACTAGCCTAAGGCTGAAGAAGCACCAGGAATAGCAACTTAAGCATTAAAGGCTTAATATGACAGTAAATAATGAATAAATCAATTTGGCCGAGGCATCTTCTCTCTATTTGTAAGAATTTTCTTATAATCTTCTTTTTATTTTCTTTTCCTTTTTCGTTTAAAGTAGACAAAAGTTGAATCAATTATTATTCATAGTTGTTCTTTCTTTTTTCCTTACCCTTTGTAAGTTTGTTTGTAATTTCTCAAACCAGTGTTCCGTCTGATTCCTCGAAGCCCTTTTCATTAGTACAATACGATACATATTTCCTACTTTTTATTTCTCTTAATTTCTATTTATAGTATTATTGTTTCTTGAGTATGATAATACAGAGGAGTTGTTTAAGGCTGTGCATCCACCAAACCGTATATGAGGGACCTGGTTGTATACCAGTTCCCTTATGCAATGCAGTAAGGAAAGAAGGCTCAATTTTACCATGGAAAACTCCTTACTCAAGGGATTAACAATCACGACCTAACCCATTAGGATTTCAGCTCCACTAACCGAGTAACTTTAGGTTACAACTCTATCGTAAGCTAGGAATTAACTCCCATAATCCCTCACCCTTACAATAACTGTTATGCGACCTAGGAACTAACCCTTGTAGTCCCTCATCACTTGCAATGCTTCGCTTGCAAGCACCCCCACTTGACTAACTCTAGCCAAGGACCACTAATACTCCTAGACTAACTCTAGCCTAGTGTATCACTTAAAGCTTGTGGAAACACACTTCCAACAACCACACTTTGAGAATTTAAGACACCTACAACCAGCTTCTAAGAAAGAAGAGTAGGTTTACAATTTAAGCACAAATGAACAAAGATTCACAATAGCCTAAAGAACTTAGACTAAATCTTGAATCTGGATCAGGTTCTTCAACTTGTAGGTGACTTTGGTCTTGAGAGATCTTGAGAACTTGTGTCGACAGCTTTGCACTATTTTGGATTATGTTTTCAAATCTACTCAATATGTTGCCATCATGTTGTATATCTATTAGGAGCCTGTGGCTTGGATAGAGACCACTTATTCACTTTGACCTAAAGCATGGGCCAACTCACTGCTGTACTTGTGTGCAGCAAATGGCTTAGCTTTACAGCTATCACTGCCGACAGTACAAGGTGCATAGAAAGCAGATTACAGACCAGGTTTCTGTCTGGTTCTGAAACAGTTTGACAATCATCAAAACACGAATACACTTGGGACTATCAATTTTTCCCTTTTTGATGATGACAAGCTCATAGATGATGTTAGTGACGGTTCACATTTTCATGGGCAGGGTTAACGCTTGGAAAAGCTACTTTAAAATCGTTGGTGCTTTTTCAGACTTTGTTTTAAAAGAGTCGCTACCTAATTTTTAGGAAATTAGAAAAACCAGTTTTGAAGGGTTTATTCATACATCATGAAAAATCCTTGTTAATCTAAAGTTCTAGGTAAGGGTTCTGGTGATCCCCTAGGGAAGGTGTTAGGCACCCTAGTATTAAGGATCCGTACTATACGGTTGACCTTCGAATTCCAATGTGTGAGTATTTGTATGAACTGTTAATTTGGTGTTTATTTCCCAAAAAAATCTATCATTTTGCATATCATTTTTTGAAAAGGATTAAATATATTCCCTTTACATATAGGTTATTTAGGTTCAGATTTATAATATCCTGATACAATTAGTTCCTTTCACATATAAGGATAATAGTAGTTTTTTGTAAAGATAAAAAGTTTTTTAAAAAGTATGGGATAAATAAATTTTATTCATGCTTGACTCATACATGGTCCGGTTTAATCAGTTTAATACGTTTTTTAGAACGTCCTTATCTTAAACTTTATTGTTACAAATAGTTTACACGGATTTAATTAACAAGAGTCTGATTACATAATCAACTAACTTTGGTCCTTGAATTTCATCTTTAAAACCCAATCATTTATAGCATAAGAATAACGTTTTTGATGTGGGCTTTGGCCCAAACATATGTTCTTTTTTTTCTGAAAAAAAATGGTTTGGGTTTTTGGCCCAAAATCTTATTTTTTTCTTTAATTACTGGGCTCAGCCCGAAACATGTTTTTCTCTTATCCTTTTTCTGAAAAGGTTTGGTTAAGTTGGGCCTAAAAATATGATTTTTTAGGTTGTGCCTTAGCCCTCAAAAACCTCAATCTTTCGTCTGAATTTAGCCTAGAAAATGTGCGTTTTGGTACACAAATACACCACCTATGCATAAGTTAAAAAATCATTTTCTGACTGATTTTTTAATCTAAAAGAAAGAACTTCTTTCTGGAGTTTTAAAGCATATCATTTATGCGCATTTTGATTTTTTTTTTTTCTGCCTGGACTTTTGGAAAACTGAGTTAATAAAAACGCTCCTTTTGAAAGAAAAATGTCAAGTCTGGTCTTTCTATGTTTAGGGAAAATGATAACAATATATACTTTTTAGTAAAATGAAACTAATCCTTTTCATTCCTTTATTGATTTTAGCCATTTGTTTTTGTTCTTTTAGAAAATTTTTATATTAATCCATGTTTTGGAAAAAATCACGTTGGGGGGCCTAAGGTCGAACTAAATGGCATATTTGCCGTTTACCTAAGATGCCTAGTCCAAACCATAAGTGATTCCAATAACAATGTGAGTTTGTTTTACAATATACAAATACAACACTTTAATAAATAAGGGAACTAACATCATGAAATTTAAGGAAAAGAGGGATATGCTAGGGGTGTACCAAACCCCTAATGGACCATTTTTATCCATGGTTGGGCCTTCGTGTCATTCTTACCCATGACCGGGCCTTCAATAATATTAGCTTCCCTTTTCTCTTCTTGGACTTAACCGTTTTTGAAAGAAAATTTCCTATTGGGCCTTTGGCCCAACAGAGTGACTGGACTCTGGCCCAAATGGCCATGCACTAGGGGGGGGGGGGGGGGGGGGAAGGAGAAGGAGCCAGTCTATGTTTGTTGAACCTATTACTAGCATAATATACTCATATATATACATGTATATCCAAGTTGATTACAAGTGCACAATTAAAGGACTTGATCATACACTATTGGTTTCACTGAAACTGCAACTCATACCATACCAAAGGGAAAAGGTTGTCACCACTCTTATTCCCGACACCGCACAAGTTCCAAGGGGTTTCATGAACCCCAGGCATGGCTGGACATCGGGGAATGGCTAGACCTATCCCCCAAACCACCTCAAACTCCCCAAACCAGTGTTGCCATAGTCTATAATCAGAGCCCCAAAGTTGTGCACAAGCATCATCACATAGGAAGTAGTTTAAATACAACAATATTAAAAGTAAAGTCAAAGTCATGACAGAGAGACTGAAGCAGATATTGTAATACAATGATGTATAAAAATAACATAACAAATTCAAAATACTTAGTATAATAGGTGATACAAACAAACCATCCGTTTTTACTCATGTATACATGCTACCTATAACTAGCCCATTCCCTTATATACACATAGTATACTTATGATATACATATGTGATGTGTATACCAAGTGTATACCATATGTATATTCCTCTTCCTTTTCATTAGCCTATACATATTCTGTGTATATTCACATTCTATGTGTTTAACCTGTAGCCTCAAGATCATTTCATTCATCTGATTGATCCTTATTCCTCAGAACAGTGTTCAAGGACAAAACTAAAGCTAATTAAAGTCAAACTTAACTCTTATACACATCAAATAAATGATTCATCAACTTCACATGTTAGCAGACCTCATAGTAGGGAGTGAGAATTGCTTAATGTAATAACAGTAACACAGTAGAGAGATATAGACAAAGAGAAAAGATCCTATAACTTATGATCACCAAAATAGGGTTAGAGCATCAAGAAGTCTGAACTAAAACAACATTAAATGAACTAAGACTGTACAACTTTATATTCCCAGTAAAAACCACAGAAATGAACCTTTGTTCTAGTCAAACAGTAGTAAGAGCATATATACAACAAGATTTCATGTAAATTGCCACTTGAATAAAAAGGAGAAAAGAATAGCTATGTATGTCACCAAGTCTCACAGATGAAGAATGACATAAAGTTTTAAAAAAAATTCTTTGCAACTCAGAATTTTTTAACTCCTAAAAGGACACTTATTATCAACGGCCTTAAACTAGTCCATTTCCCCTTAAAAGAAAGCAAATCACCCTATTGAAATAACCAGTTTCCTCTTCTTAACTTCCTAAGTTCCCTTTAGACATTTAAGCAAGTTAAATTTCTCACCCCTTTCTATTCCCAACCCGTTGATAAAATGGTAAGATTTAAGGAAGACCAATGCACCCTCATGACAGGAATGCCCCCCATGGTCTGTAGGCTGTGTCATGACACCCCTCATTTGGAGGGTAGGTACTATGAGTCAAGCTAAGCTTGAATCTTCCTTGCCCCCTCTTTGAGGTGTCTTGAAAAGACCACCCTATGCCAAGTGGTTCAGACAGTTTCCAAGAGTACTCACAGCATCATCAAACAACAACATTAAACCAATTTCAGCTGATCACTATTCATTTTTTTTTTAAAAACACAGACTCAATATTCAGTTATTTCATCCCATAATTCTAGTTATGATAGGACTTTAAACACACCAACAGTATAGAGATAAACCTTATCAAACAAAGTACCACTTACCTTTTTAATCCAAGTCACACTACAATGCACACTAAAGTCTAAGTGCACCAGTTCAGGTTCAAGAATAAAGGTCCTCACCAACCTTAGGTTAACCAAATGCCTTTACCCCAATTCAAACTATGTCTAGTACACAACACAGACAGGTCCACACATAAACGTATCATAAAGGTTTTTTGAACATATTCATTCAAAAATAAACAGAAAAGCAAACAAGTTGAACTCTGAAACATGAATCTAGGTTCTAATGGATAACTTACCCCCCAATAATTTAGTTAATAGCAGTTTTTAATCCCTTAATTATGGCAGAAATGTGACAGATCCTCACACTTTGTTTTAACTTGGTCTTAACAACATAAAATCTCAAGGATTCCCCAAGGCATGATAAACTCTTCCTAACCAATCCTAAGATCTCTCTGAATCCCACAGTGATGGGAACAAGGTTTAGGAGACAAGGAAACCTCAGGGTCCTGAAAGAGAAACAGGATAGGGTGAGGTCATCACCTCTCCCGATCTTACTTTCAGTAAAAAAGGATCAAAGGCCCCACTGGTCGCTACCTCCAGTTCATGCCTAAGCTCACCTTTTAATCTTCTAAGGTAATCTCAACTCCCTTACCTTATCCCCATGCCTAATGGCAATCACCAAGACATTGTGGTCAAGACTAGTTTGACATTACCCTTACACTAAATTTTATCTAAATACCCAGTTGACCACATAAGTTAACATTTTTAATCAATTCAGTTTAGGATCCCAACTATCCAAACTACTTTGAATTCCTTTTAGACATTGCTACTTTGGAAAGATTTGAACATCTTAATTATTTTAAAGCTTAAGTTCAGACTGAGCACCCGCCTTTAGACTCAAACAACTCTTTTTCATTAGTTGATTAATAATTTTTAATAGTCAAGAGGATATTAGGACTCAATTATCCTTTTTAATCCCATTAGACTTCTTCTGAAAACTCAAACATGAATTAGGCATGAAAAGGGGAGGGTCTGATAACATGAATGTCAGGACTAAACTCTGCTCAAATGAACAAACATGACACACAATCATCCTAGTTGTATCTAGGTATCCTGATTCATTTTAGATGATTTATAACTTTATAATCCTACATTAGCCTCTAATGGACCATTTGGAACCTGTTACCAAATAAATAAACCTTAATCCCAACCTTCATTTTAAGAATTAAGCCTCAAATTACCTTTAATGTATAGCATACAACTACTCAAGATTGTTTTAGGCTAATCCAAACATATTCAAATAGACTCATATAGACTCAAACCCATTCAAATGCAAACAGATCCTATTTAATCTGACTCTAATGCCTTAACCACATCATGAGACCCCTATAAGTATGCCTAGGCGCTTTAAGCTTTATTTCAGTCTAATCATGATCCCTTATTTTATCCTAATCATAACTGATGTTATCTAATTGACATAGACATAGTATACATACTTGTGAAAACAAATTGAAGACTCAAATTTGACATAGTCTCATCCACAAAATAACACTGCCTTAAGTGATTCAAGATAGATCATCACAGTACCTTAGCAAATCTATTACACTCAAATAGGCTCAGTATTGATTTAAGAATTCACTAAATTACTGTTATGAATCATATAATCAGATTTTGTCATGTATAAGGTTTGAGCACCAAAGAGGAAACTTAAACATCTAATAAAGCACCTAGCAATCTGTTCATCTCTATCTATAGAACAACATTAGTACATTATCTAATCTCATACCATCAGTCTATATCAGCAACTAATTATTAATGTTAAGCATGTATTTTGAAAATAAGGAAGTAATCTCCTCTTCCAAACAATCTAATGAACATTAAACATTACCTAAACAGGAAATTGTTAATTGAGCCAAAAGTAATCCAACAACAAACTAACATTAAAACAGGCTACTATCCCACAACAAACTACTAAGAAATAACAAAAATAAGTAAAAAGGATAAAATGTTACCTTTTAAAAGTGCAGCCATGGTCAAAATCGAACTTGAAGCCCTTTGTGCTTCCAAAACCACACTCGGCCACACATACTCAAAAACTAGAGAGAAACAAATTTTTAGAACTCAGAAAACCTCAAACTAAATCGAAGTTTTAAATTTTTTATACTTAAGAGGCTTGAATTCGAAGTTTCTAGCCTTCTTTAATTATTTCCCAATTTTTCTGACCTCCCAAAAACTATTTTTATGAGGGGTTAGGGTTCTATTTATTGAACCCCAAAATCTTTGAACAAAGTAAAGTATCGATGTGGTACCGGGCAGATCTTCTTAAAATAACTCAACAAAACGTATTCTATGGTCTGGATTGAACTAAATCAACAACGAACGGCTTGATCTGAGCTTGTCCTTTCTCAATCCAGTTGATTGGAGTTCAACCAATGAGAGATGTGGACGTACAAGTGCAATACAACAAAAATACTCAAGAAAATTGTTTTGTTTTGACTTAAATCGAAGAAAAAGTAAAAAGCTGGAAGGGTATTACCGCGTTTGGGATGAAAATAGCGAAATTGGGGTTGAAACCCTGACAGTTTCATGCAAATGGACACACCAAGACTGTGGAGAGTCTGCATGCTCTGATTTCTTACCATTTTTGGACAAGAAAGACAATTTTCAGAGGCAGAGATTAGGGTTTTATGCGGAAGAGGAAATGAAGAGAGAGGGATGACTTAAGGGTCGTTTGGCGTGAATAAAAATGTAAAGGGGTGTATCCCCTTATCTGATGCGAGCTGGGTCGGGTCGTGCCCATTTGGGCTGGACTCGGTCCAGATGTTAAAATTCTAAGGTTGGCCTCTTTGTATACTTGTATATGTATACCTAGTGTATACATGTATATGTATAGAGAAAAAAAATATATAATTTGATAATTAGATAAAGATTAAGATTCACGATATTTTAATTATAGACAAAATTAGGACATAATTATCCTATTAAAATAATTTAAAAATTGGCTAATTTTGTTAATGGGCTTAAAATTGTGAATATGGCCTTAATTGATTCTAACCCAACTAATTATTTCAATTATGGCCAAATTTGACCTTCATTGATTTTAATCTAACTGGTTATTTCAATTATGGCCATATTTGTCTTAATTTAGCAGATTCAAAAATTAAATTGCATTAATGACCTTGATTAATTTAAGCCAATGAATTTGGTTATTTCAATTAAGGCCATTAAGAGGATAATTTTACAAAATGACCCCAATTTCCTTAAACCATGAATTGGTGAAATTAATTGTGGCCATAACAAAATAATTAAATAATTTAAACCTCAATTTGCATTAAGGACCACTTAATTGACTAATTAAAACATTTATAGATAATTATCAGTAATTTTGACAAATTACACAATTATGCAAAATTAAAGATTAAAGGGGTGAAATGGTTAACCATTTAAATTACTCAAACTCCTTGGATTGAAGGGAATAAAGTATTTGCTAATTTAGATTTTTGACAATTTAAACAATTAAATAAGTGATTATTATTTTAAAACAAAAATTCCCTTTTCTTTGATTAAATCTAACAAGCATCTCATAAATGTCATAAAAGTACCAATTAATTCCTAAATAAATTTGTGATATCATGAAAAAACGTTTCACCAATTTAAAGGAGTGAAATATTGATCTGAACAACTTATAAAAATTATTTCATCCCTTTGAGGTGCATAGTTCATTTTTATTTATTTTTCAAGGACTCTGAGTGATTAAAAATAATTACGGGAGATCAAAATTAGGTGTCAACAATGTTCCCCCTGAGAACCAGCTTCCCACTTATTCCCCCTGCGAAGCAGACCATCATTGTCAAGGCACCTGCATCATGTTAGCAACAAAGAGTTTGACAATCATCAAAACACAAATGCACTTGGAACTATCAATTTCCCCCTTTTGATGATGACAAACTCTTAGACTGATTTCCCCTGAGTTCAGCATACAATGTTCTCCCTGAGTTCAACATAATTGTCTTCCCCCTTAATCATGTTACCTTACAATTATATCTCCCCCCTTGTGGCTATGAGTTAATCTATCTGAAAGCAAGCTAGCAATAATGCACAGGAACACAACAGTATGCCAATAAAAGGATCAGCACAAGTGCAGATAGTAATCAATTTAGGATATACAAATGATAGTTAAACAGCAAATCTGCCAAAATTCTAGAAAAGGTGGCATCAATTATATGCAAAAGGGCTGGAGGCTAGGAATGATTTTCTGGACAGTGTAGAGACTTAAAGGGGCTAAGCAAGTATAGGTCAATTTTAATGGGGTTGATGATAAATTTATCATCTCATCTTTGAGTGCGTCCACTTGAGTTCTCAGCTAATCTCTCTCTGCCCGTATCTTCTCAATTACTTCTTCTTCTTTCCCGGAACCTGGTTCTTTCGGTCGTTCAACTAGTGCATTTTCCTCCTTGAGTTGTCTGATCTCTGCATTTGCCGCTTCCTGAGCTTCAATTAGAATTGAGAGAGTGAATGTACTTCCAGCACTTGGTCCCCGTGGCATAAACTCACACATCTTTAGGGTGGCTAGAGAGAACATATGGTCCTTTATTCCCAAGGAGGCTCTACCGGTTCTTACATTAAAGTGCGCAAGTACTTTCGTTAAGAAAAGTCCATATGGGAGACCAAGTCTTCTACCGTGATGATATATCATCCCTCCATCCTTGGCAAGAGGCCCTTGCTGACAAATTCGCAGGCTCATTGATGCTCAGGTTTAAGCTAACTCTTTCAGAAACCAATTTTTGCAAACCCTGCAGCTTGAACAATAACTCTCAGGGATTCTGGAGATCTCTTATCTTCTACAACTCTCAGTCCCTATGTCTTTACTCTCAATATTTTCCCAAGTGTCGACTTACTAAGCACATACTGTTAGATTTACTGTTAGGGCCAGAGCTTTATTAGAGCAGACCAGATCTTCATAGAATTTAACCACTTCTGCATCATATACACATGGTGTTGGTTAAGTAAAAAGATAGCTTCGCTCCTAGAATTCCACCACTTCTATCAAAACCTTCATTTCATCTTCCTCTCTCAATCTTGACAGTTAAGAAACTTTCCCATGGAGAACCTTTTGATTTTGTAGGTCCTTTTTACTGCTTCTCCTCTTGGAGGAACCTGGTCTATGTGCTTTAATGGTTTGGGGGAAGAGAATAAAGAGCAGGATGAGAAGGATGTCAGGCTGAGTTGACGCTTTTGGAATAGGTGTAACCGAGGACAATGAATTTGTTTATGTGACGATCTGGCACAAATACTATTTTGGAAGATCTTGGAAGAGGAATGAACCTATACTTTATTTGGAAATCTTACAGTTCAAATACATTTATGAGTACTGAAAGGATTACTGACCTGAGATACGAAGACTGGGTCTCTGAACGGTAATTTTAATGTATCAGCAATCACTGTGAACTGTGCATAATTGCTTATACTTAAGTTCTCCTTATCCTTCCATGTGTGTATACATGTAATGTTACAAAAGTGAGTTAGATATAGCCAAAACAACACTTGCCAACGATGTACCTAGACTCCTTTATAGCCATTGAGAGATCCCTTCCTGCTACAACAGAACTCATATTCATACTACACACATCCTATTATAAGGGCTTTGAAAGGAGACTTTTTTTACCTCAGTCTTGTATCTTGAAGTTGTCACGATTTATCAATTTAAGTTCACTTCTCCTTCTCTCTCCCACCCCTTTAGACAATGTCAGTAGTTGGATTTGGGAACCCAAACCAGCTTGGGTCTTTTGTAGCTGTAGAAAGGATGGATTAACGTTCTTCTGGCCCACTCGGGCAACATGTTTATTTTCTTCCTTCGAGATCCTTTCTTTTGAGGACCTGTTCCATTATTTCTCATTCTTTTTTTGACGAGGTTCCTTTCCGATTGAATAGCTTCAGTCCTTGTTTCAAAGGCTTTCCGGTGGTGATCAGCTTGTTCACCGTGTGTGTGTATGCCCAGTTTTCCATATTAAAAACATGATTGTTGTGAAGATACAAAGCCAAGTCCTCTTTTGTTGTTTCCATTAGTCTCATTTCTGGAAGTAAATTCATCAGACAACCAGCTCTAATTGAGAGTTTTGTCAAGATCGAACTTAGCCCTTTCTAGGTCATTCTTGAGCTGCTCATTCTTTTTAGTTTTAGCAATAAGGTTCAGCTTTAATTTCTTCAGCTCCTCTTCATGCTCTAAGAAGGACTTGCTTGCTTATCCTCTTATTTTGAAGGATATTTCCTCATCTTTTCTGACTTGACCTTCCAACAAGATCTTTTGTTGGTTAGTTTCATGAACTTGATTCTTCATATCTTTAGCTAACGCACACAAGTCCTCCCTATCCAGTTGTATTTCATTAAGAGTAAGGTTTAACTCTTGTGTCTTTGCGATCAGGGCATGATACGCATCAATCAACACGCCTGACAATGATATGAGTTTCCTTTGAGAGTAAGTTTTCAAGTTTTTCGGTATATATCGAAGAAATATAACTCTTTGTTCTCATCATCATCATTATCCAAGTCAGATTCAGCCATGAGTGCAAGGTCTGACTTATGGTCAGTTTTTCCATCATTTATTACCATCATGGACAATTCCCTTTTGTCATTTTCACTCTCAGACTCACTTGAGGAGTCTCCCCAGGTTGCAAGTACTTGCTTCACAATCTCATCAGCGGCCTCCTTCCTTCTGAAGCTCATATCAGGGACCTAGTTCCTCTTTACAGTCCTGTCATAACTGTCTTGCTTGTTTTTAGGACAGTCATTCATGAAGTGATCAGGTTTCCCACATATATGACAGCAGTAATAATTTCCTTTGAAGTTTCTACTGGATCCTCCTGTCCTAGGAAAACCCCTACTTTTCTTGATTATTATGTGAAATCTCTATGTGAGATAGGCCATTTCTGACTCGTCATCACTTAAGTCTCTTCTTGTAGTTTTGAGAACTAGGCTCTTTGCCTTCTTCACCTCATTCTTTTCTACCTTCTTTATGATTATCTTCATTTCATGAGTCTTTAGGTTCCCAATAAGCTCATCAGCTGTCAATTTGCTGAGATCTTTGGCCTCAGATATAGCATTTACCTTACTATCCCAGGAGTCAGGTAATATACCAAGCAATTTTCTTACTAGCTTGGTAGTTGTGATGACTTCTCCCAGAGAGTGGAGCTCATTGATTATGGAGGTGAATCTGGTGTGCATCTCATGAATGGATTCACTCTCTACACCTCATACTCCATGGTGAGCATGTCAATTTGGGGATTTTTACCTGAGTTGTTCTTTCATGAGCATTTTGAAGAGCTTCCCAGATCTCTTTGGCTGCTGAACAAGCTAAGACGCGATTGTACTCATCTGGTCCTATTCCATACATGAGAATCTTCTTGGTTTTATAGTTTTTTTCAATCTTTTTTCTGTCAGATTCGTTGTATTCATTTTTCGTTCTGACGGTGGTCTCTTTACCGTCTTCACTTGTGTGAACTGGAATATAGAGACCATCATAGATGGCATCCCATAGCTCAGAGTATTCAGCCATGATGAAATCGTGCATCCTAGTCTTCCACCACCCATAGTACTTTCCATTAAATCTGGGAGGTCTGGTTAATGACTGTCCTTCTTTCATGTTTGGTGGGGCTGCCATTTTACAGATTCTTTCTAGGTGTGAACCTTTTAGAAATCACCTACTCTGATACCAATTGTTGAACGCTGTGCATCCACCAAACAGTAAATGAGGGACCTGGTTGTACACCAGTTCCCTTATGCAATGCAATACGTAAGGAAGACATGATTTTACCGTGGAGAACTCCTTGCTCAAGGGATTAAAAATCACGACCTACCCCAGTAGGATTTCAGCTCCACTAACCGAGCAACTTCAGGTTACAACTCTATCGTAAGCTAGGAATTAACTCCCATAATCCCTCACCCTTACAATAACTCTTATGCAACCTAGGAACTAACCCCTATAGTCTCTCCTCACTTGCAGTGCTCCAGATTGCAAGAACCTTCACTTGACTAACTCTAGCCAAGGACCACTAATACACCTAGACTAACTCTAGAAATCTTGTGGAAACACACTTCCAACAGGCACACTTTGAGAATTTAAGACACCTACAACCAACTTCTAAGCAAGAATAATAGGTTTACAATTTAAGCAAAAATGAACAAAGATTCACAACAACCTAAATAACTTAGACTAAATCTTGAATCTGGATGAGGTTGTTCAACTTGGAGGTGACTTTGTTCTTGAGAGATCTTGAGAACTTGTGTCGGCAGCTCTGCACGATTTTAGATTAGGTTTTCAAGTCTACTCAATATGTTGCCATCATGTTGTATATATAGTAGGAGCATGTGGGATGGATAGACCACTTATTCACTTTGACCTAAAGTATGTGACAACTCACAGCTGTACTTGTGTGCAGCATTTGGCTCGGCTTTACAGTTGTCTCTACAGACAGTGCAAGGTGCATAGAGAGCAGATTACAGACCAGCTCTCTGTCTGGTTCTAAAACAGTTTGACAATCCTCAAAACACGAATGCACTTGGGACTATCAGGAGTCATTTTATTAAGATGAACCTACATGTAATATATTCTTATGTTTTGGCTTTCACTTTCAAGTGTGTAAGGATACAAGTGTAAAAGTTTTTTCGTTGTAAATGCATTTTTGCCAATTGTGGTATATAATTTACCCATTATGATAGTTCATGGTAGAATCATCATGATATTTTAGTCATTAAAGATTATTTTTTTATGGCGAATTATTTAGCCATATTTTGGTTTCTTTATCAGTATGCATTGGAAACTCTCCTTAAATAGCCCCAATCTATATAGTAGTACTTATATAAAGTGGGTTATAGCTGAGGTGACGTCACTTCCAAAAACCAAGAAACTCATTTATCTTTTTCTTTTTTGTTGTTCTTTGTTTGCTCATTGTTTGGTTCGTTTTCCTGTTCCCTGATTGTTTATTTATTGTTGTAGTCGATAACGCCAACAAAGATTTGTGAGAGTTAAAATAAAAAATCTTGGCCATTATGACCCTCTAATTCTGGTGATAGTCATGGATAAGTTCTTCGTTTAATTATCATCTTTTTCCGCTCCATAAAGTTTTAAGTATCATCGTTTTTGGCTGCATATTCTTTCAAAATATTGAGCATTGTTTATGAGTTTCTTTTTTGTAATTCTCAGAATCTCAAGTTCAAGCAAATAAGCAAAGAGCTCACAGGTACACGTCGAAATCACTGTAGTTCGGGAAATCCATGATAAATGATGTTATTAATTGAATATGAACAGAGGTACAAGCGTTTCATGCTGAGAAGTAAGAAGCACAGACAAGGCTAGGGGAATCCCCGACAAAAAGATAGTACTTCATTACATCGAATATGTAGTTGCACCTTATCCAGCAGCATTAGCTTTCTTTCTCGCACACACATTTTAAGGGCTATAGTTCAACCATTGCCCTCCGTTACAAATTTGTTTCATCAGAGACATAGTTATAGTTATTTCTAATGATTATTGATATTGTCTCCATATAACATAATGTTCAATAATTTGTACCAGAGTTCACGAAAATATGAGAGTAGTGTGCTTGAGGTTGTTAAGTGTTCATGCAACGATCCAGTAAGAGATCGATGTTAGTATCTCATAATAATATTTTCTTAAGTGAATTTATTCAAGGAGGTCATTCACTCCATTAGACAGGTTTGGGTCAAACTATACTAGATTTATTGGTGTATTGATGTTAGCAAGTTTGTTTCTGTATCAAAATCTCTATGAGGAGATATCGTGTTTAGCGAATGGGTCCCTTTTAATTATTTTATATTAAAGCAATAAAATCCTGAAGCTAAAGTGATAATTGTGTAGATACTGACTTCTATATATTCCTATAGCTTGTATTTGAAGCATATGCTATTTTTTTTTTTTTTTTGAAGTTGGTTGTTTCATGTGGAGGGAAAATTTGAACCCTCATCTCCTAATTGTTTCTTACATATGAACACTATGATACATCATAAACGAAAGAATTTAAAATAGGGAAAAGGTGCAAATATACCCCTCAACTTTGCGATTTAGAGCAGATATGCCTCTCCTTACAAAGGTGGTGCATATATACCCCTGCCGTTACAAAAATGGTGCAAATATACCCTTTTCACTAACGAATTTTTTTTTTTAAATCATTTAATTTATTTTTTAATTAAAAAAAAGTCCACCTATATTTTCTTTAGTAGACATAATTTTCTAAAGCCACATGGTAATTTTTTTTTCTGGTGGGTCGGGTCTGGTAAGTTTAAAAAAAGGGAAAAGGGCCTGATTTACCCCTCTACTTTGAGAAAAGGTTCATATTTACCCCTGGTTATACTATCAACCCATTTATACCCCTACCGTTACAACAATTAAAACATTTGCCCCTATTTTTAACCCCTTGTCCCTGATAGGGGGGGGGGGGGGTAAATATGAACCTTTTCCCAAAGTAGAGGGGTAAATCAAGCCCTTTTCCCTTTGATTGCCGATTCTTCTATTTTTAGATAACGTTGCAGGTTTCCTAACTAGTTCTGATTTGCTAAAAGAACAATATACACAATAATTTTATGCAAAAGTAAGACATTGTTTCATCCAAAAGAAGGTTTTACAATGGACATATTATAACAACAATTTGTCCAAACGAGGGCATTACATTACATTCATCCAAACAAAGGCATTTAAAACAACTTCATGATAATATTTTTCAAGTTACACCAAAAACATAAATACTAGTCTTGTAAGGGCAATCACTTCATCATTGGAGCTGTAATGAAACCCACGAAAATTGCCAATGAAACTATAATTACCATCCACATCTTTGTTACTTTGTCTTCCAAAGTTGACACTTTAATCACTTGAGAATGACTTATAGCCTCCAATGATGAAGTGATTGCCCTTACGAGACTAGTATTTATGTTTTTTGGTGTAACTTGAAAAATATTTTCCTGAAGTTGTTTTAAATGCCTTTGTTTGGATGAATGTAATGTAATGCCTTCGTTTAGATAAATTATTGTTATAATATGTCCATTGTAAAACTTCTTTTGGATGAAGCAATGTCTTATTTTTGCATAAAATTATTGTGTATATTGTTCTTTTAGCAAATCAGAACTAGTTAGGAAACCTGCAACGTTATCTAAAAATAGAAGAATCGGCAATCAAAGGGAAAAGGGCCTGATTTACCCCTCTACTTTGGGAAAATGTTCATATTTACCCCCCGTTATACTATCAGGGGCGGGGGGTTAAAAATAGGAGCAAATGTTTCAACTGTTGTAACGGTAGGGGTATAAATGGGCTGATAGTACAACGGGGGTAAATATGAACCTTTTCCCAAAGTAGAGGGGTAAATCAGGCCCTTTTCCCTTAAAAATATGGGTAGACTTATTTTTTTAAAGTCACGGAGATATTTTTTTAAACTTACCAGACCCGACACACCAGTAAAAAAATTACCATGTGGCTTTAGAAAATTATGTCTACTAAAGAAAATATAGGTAGACTTTGTTTTTTAATTAAAAAATAAATTAAATGATTTTTTAAAAAAATTCCGTTAGTGAAAATGATATATTTGCACCATTTTGTAACTGCAGGGGTATATTTGCACCATTTTTGTAACGGCAGGGGTATATATGCACCACTTTTGTAACAAGGGGCATATCTGCTCTAAATCGCAAAGTTGAGAGGTATATTTGCACCTTTGCCCTTTAAAATATTTTTCTTCCTTCAGTAAAGCATGCAATAGTAAAAAGGTGAAAGACATACTTTATTAAAAAATTTAACAAAGAGACTGAAAAGTTGCCCAGTAAAATTCATAATCTACAATCATATCAAGCCTTCAGTGTTTTCACTGTTGCTGTTGGTGCTGCTCCTACCTTGGTTGGTGAGGCATCAATCCATTTTAAAAAAGTTTAATTCTCGGATTGAAGTCTTTCAGAGCATTTCATTTAAGATTTTTCGCCCATATTTTCTGTGATATAACTTATGGAGCCACGGGTATGTTTCAGTATTAAAGAATAATTTCCTTTTACAAAATTAAGACATGGACTAATCAATAATATTTAGAGATTTCTCTGACCGCGCGAAGCGCGGGTAAAATTCACTAGTACCTTATAAAAGGGGCCCTTTGTAGAGTTAAGGAAAAAGTCATTTTAAGAATATACACAATACACAATGTATCAAGTTTTCTTTCTCTTTTTAAAAAAAAAAAAGTAAAAGAAAAAGCAATAGCAATGGCTGACTTTTCTTCTTCACCTAAATTGATTTTGCTTTTGGTCCCTCTCGTGGCTATTGGTTAAATCACTATCTCCTTGTCTCGTTTTTTCTTTGGTAAATAAATAAGTTACCATTTAAATTATTCCTAAAAATTCAGTTACACACTCTTAACTTTTAAAGTAGAACTC